>NC_087116.1:5770000-6070000 GCF_963855985.1 Ostrinia nubilalis | reverse complement strand
AAGCGGTTTAGATTTTTCATACAAAAGGATTTTCCCGCTAATTCCCGTTCCCGTGGGAATTCCTAAGTATCCTATAACCTGCCCAGGAGTATGAAGAATAATTGTACTAAGTTTCGTTAAAATCCGTCGAGTAGTTTTTGTTTCTATAAGGAACATACAGACAGACAGACAGACAGACAGACAGACAGACAAAAATTTTACTGATTGCATTTTTGGCATCAGTATCGATCACTAATCACCCCCTGATAGTTATTTTGAAAATATATTTCATGTACAGAATTGGACGTAGTTATGCTACAACGTTCCAACCCACAAGGTGGTCAAAATTGAGTTTTCGAGCCCAAGCTAGGTATTTTGGGTCACCCTATCTAGTGCTGAAGACACTGACTCTCTTACGACAATAATTAATGAAATAATTAAGCGGTCCCAATGATAAAACGATCCAAAAGATCTAAATAAAATCTTAAAATGTGACATTCCATTTGGAACGTTATGTTTTAATTCGTTTTGGACTGAATACAATGAAAATAATGATCCAATCATTTTGGAACGTTTTACAAATAACTAATTTTAAATGTTAAAAAGTGACATTCCATTTGGATCGTATGCTTTTAATTCGTTTTGGACTGAATAACATAAAAATAATGTGCCAATGTACAGTCACGGAATGAAAAGGTTCGTCAGTTTTCAAATTGATTCCTTCAACGAATCGCGAGCACATATTACCTTTTGAAACTATGTTACAGAATAATCTCGAGTTAGAGAAAATAATCTTTAACTGTTCCTTAGTAAAGTTCAAAATTATTCCGATCGAAGTTGTTTGACGATTTATCTTGTCAAGAAGATTATTATGATTGATAAACTAAAACCTTCTTGTTGGTTCAACCTGCCAGTATTATTTCTATAAAAAAAAACTACATTTTGTAACATTGCCCTGGAAAGCGCGGGAAACGTCAAGCTAGGCGGTTGTCTCAATTTTTGCTTTTGCGATTTTTATAAATTATCTAGTAAATAGAGATCAGTTAAGTAGTGGAGTGTAGTATATTTATGTTTATCTTTCTATTTATTTAATAGTTAGTGATTTTGGCAGTGCTCTGGTAAGTTTTTACCTTTTTCTCTGGTTACATGAACGACCCAGACGAACCTGGGGGCTCTGTCCCCCAGGTTTCGTACAATGTCACTATAGCTAATAATTATTCAGCATTAGATACTGAAAGTTCATGCACGGATGGCTCTGAACATTCTCAAAATAAATCCAAACGTTTAAAACGGGCCTCTGCACCTAAGTATTGTAAACACTGTAATAAAAAGAGGAGACGTCATCATAAAAGCTCTACAGTTCCTTCGCTTGATTCATGTGAATGTCACTCGGAATCTCATTCCGACACGCTAATTCAGCCAAAACAACAACCAAACAATTTCAATGATACTACTGCTAAAAACTCTGTGCCAGTGTCAAACTCACCAAACTCACTTGATGTTGAGTTTGAGAACAATAATTCGAATTCTCAGCGTGTACCAATTGGCAGGAATCTTTACCAGGCATCTGATGTTTCTCCATATGTCATACACATACAAAAAGAACAGACAACTTCCAATCAAAATACTTCAATTCACCCGGTTTCTCTTGGTTTGTTTTTGAAAAAGCATGGTTTTAAAAACATAATAAATGGCAGTTTAAAACGTATAGGCAGAAATCGTGCAGCTATTTCCTTTTCTAATTATGAGGATGCCAATACATTCATAAGCAGCACTGTCTTGACTAATAATCACTACAAAGCGTTTATTCCAACATCCAATGTTACTCGCATGGGAGTAGTGAGGGGCATTCCAACCAGCTGGACTGATGAGGAAGTCATACAGAATATTACAGTCCCTATAGGTTGTGGCAACATTCTTAAAGTAAGGAGATTGAAAAGGAAAACTATTGGAAAAGACACAGTTGAATACATACCTATAGAGACTGTAGTTCTTACATTTGATGGACAAGTACTTCCAAAGAGAGTATTTATGTGTTACAATTCTCTGCCCGTGGACTTATACATTTTCCCCACTATACAATGTTACAAATGCTGTAAATATGGTCACATTAAATCACAGTGTAGATCTCTTCCCAAATGTTTTAAATGTGGTCATGACCACTCGGGTGACAGCTGTTCAGTTGATGAAGAGTTTGTCAAATGTTGTCTGTGTACTGGGTCTCACTTTGCGACCAGTAAAAAATGTCCTGAGTTTTCCCGCCAAAAACAAATCAAAGAGACAATGGCTAAGAATTGTATTTCTTATTCTGAGGCTTTAAAATTACACCCTCCTCTTGGTAAGTCTTATGCTGATGTTTTGACAACAGTAGCCCCAGTGAACACAAATAGACCAGTTTTGAAAAATTCATCTGATAGTTTACCCAGCAGGAGTTCATATAAAAAAACAGTATTTCTTAAGCCTAGATCCCCACCAGTAATTAGTCCTGGATATGATAAGGCCTCTCATGATGCTCTCACTAAAGACTTCAACATAAACTTTCCTTCATCTGGCACTGCTTATAAAGATTCAAGTAAAGACTCTTTACTGTCTGATATTATGTCTGTTAAAGAACTTATTATTACACTTATTAATTCATTGTCTCATTATAATTCAAACTTCACACCGCCCAACGCTGCCTCATCCCAAAACCCTGTAAGTAATAAAAATAATTATTCATTTGATAGTAATTTTATAAATAATAATGAATTCGGTGGTAATTCAATGGAATTGCCGCAGTATTTACAGTAAGAAATCTGATTTGTTCCATTTGATAAATAAATATGACCCGTTAGCCATTTCTCTCCAAGAGACTTGGCTTAAATCTAGTAGTTGTTTTAAGGTGGCAGGCTATGCCTGCATTAGAGAGGACCGTCTAGACGGCTATGGCGGTGTTGCACTGCTGGTCAAGCATTCTTGGTCTTTTAAACACATTCCTATTCCTGTTCATAACGATGATTATTCCATTATAGCAGTTTCTATAAATGGTATTTGTTTTGTTTCCATTTATATTCCACATCCATCCTCTATTATATATGATGAAATTTTACTTAATATTTTACCGTCCCTTCCAAAGCCAATTTTAATAATGGGAGATTTTAACGCCCAGCATGCTTCTTGGGGTAGTTCTTCCTCTAATTATTATGGTTCAAGAATCTTAGATTTTTTAGATGTGAATAATTTATGCTTACTGAACTCCGGGGAACCTACACGTCGCACTGCTAGTTCTGAAGGATTCAGCGCTCCTGATCTATCTATATGTTCTCCTTCCTTAGCGTCATCTTTAACCTGGCACGCTCTTAGCTCTTCATATGGCAGTGATCATTATCCTTTATTTATTACTTTACCATTTTCTGACAAATCAATCCCAATGCGTCCCCCTCGATTGAAGTACCAATTGATTAATGCTGATTGGAAACGTTTTAAAGAAAAAGTAGAGGAAAGATTAGAGTCACTTCCTTCCTTACAGTTAGACAATCATAGCAATTGTGCTGATACTTTCACTCAAGTTTTAATTGATGTGGCGGACAATATTTTTCCTATTAAAAAGAATCGTAGTAGATATATTCCTCCTCCCCCATGGTGGGATGAAGAATGCGCTGAAGCTATTAAAAAAAGAAAATTAGCCGAACGTGCTTACAGAGCATTTTCCTCTTCAGAAAACCTAGAAACTTTGTCTGAACTTATAAACAGCACCCGTAAGTTATTTAAACAAAAAAAATGGGAAGGATGGAAATCATTCTGCACTTCGATATCACCAGACATTTCCCCATCTGAGGTATGGAAAAATATTCGGAGATTTAGATCTTGTTTCCGAGAGAGCACTCCCTCGTTCATAGATAAATCAATTGCTGATTGCTTTCTAGATAAATTAGCGCCACCTTCTGTGCCTCCTATAGATATAGTACATCATGAATTAATCTATCCTATTTGCACTGAAAACCTTACAGATTTAAATGCTCCATTTACTTTTTCTGAATTAAAAGGCATTTTGTCGTATGTGAAAGATTCAGCTCCTGGTATTGACGGTATTCCTTATTCTTTTTTCATTAATTTAAGTGATTCTTGTCTTTCGTATTTTCTTTCAATAATTAATTCCATTATGATTAACGGTAACATGCCTCCGTCATGGAAATCTCAAGAGGTAATACCAATCCTCAAACCGAACTCTCCTGTAGGTAACTCCACTTCGTATCGGCCTATTGCTTTATCGTCTGTTCTTCTCAAAATTGCAGAGCATTTAGTTAAAAATAGATTAGAATGGTATTTAGAAAACAAAGGTATATTAGCTACCAGTCAATTTGGTTTTAGAAAAGGGAAGAGTACTATGGATAGTTTAGGAATTTTTACTACAGATATTCGCTTAGCCTTTACTAATAACCAATGCCTCCTTGCTGCCTTTCTTGATATCACAGCCGCCTACGATGGTGTTAATTTATCTATACTTAAAAATAAACTGGTAAAGCTACAAGTACCGATTACCCTAATCAATTTCATTATTAGTATGTTATCAGAAAGATCTATTAACGTTACTACTCAAGATTCAACAGTTTTGACCCGAGTTCTTTGGAGGGGATTACCTCAGGGGTCTGTTTTAAGCCCATTGTTGTATAACGTATATACGTACGACCTTGAATCTGTTTTTAGTAACAAAATTAATATTCTACAGTACGCTGATGACCTTCTTTTGTATGTTTCTGGTTATTCAGTAAGCGAATTATGTCATTGCTTAACTTCAGCTTTAGGTTCCCTTAAAAACTGGTTAGATAATAACTGTCTTTCATTATCGGTCCCCAAAAGTTCTGTGGTACTTTTTAGTAGAATGCGGATGCCACCTCCTATTTTTGTTTACTATGATAATATCACTATCCAGGCTTGTAAGGAGGCAAAATTTTTAGGTATAATATTAGATGACAAACTATCAGGGGTTCCTCATTGTTATTATGTCACGGCCAAATGTGAGCGTCTATTAAATATTTTGCGCTGCCTCTCAGGGGTCTGGTGGGGTGCTCACCCTTCCTCCCTAAAACTTCTCTATAACGCTATAATATGTAGTGTTCTTGATTATGGAGCTTACTTCTTGGAACCTTGCAATCTAGTCGGTCTAAAAAAAATGGACAGCATCCAATCAAAGGCTCTTCGTATTATTTCTGGTACAATGAAATCTAGCCCCATTAATTCTTTACAGATTGAATGCACTGATCCTCCTCTTAGATTGCGCCGTCAATTCTTATCTGACAAATTTTTATTTAGAGTTTTACAATATTCAAATCATCCTCTATTTTTAAAATTACAACTTTTATCTGATTCTATTGGGACATCTCCTTACTGGGCTCATAAAAACCTTCCCTGTCTAGTTTTAAGTTACCGTAAATTTATATCTTTTCAAGCTCCGACTTACAGAACTCCAAAATTTCCCATATTTTCTGCTAGTTTTGAGTCTTTAATTTTTTCTCCTGAAATAATATATGATTTAGATATCCCAAAAAATTCACTTGACGCTAAATATAAATTTAACTTAATTATTGAAGATAATTGGGCTGATTGGCATCATATTTATAGCGATGCATCTAAACACTCCAACGATGGTGTGGTCGGAGTAGGGCTTTTCCATCATCAGTATGGTATTCATGAAAAGGTCAGATTACCTCCTGAAACATCAGTTTTTACCGGGGAGTGCTGTGGAATTTATAAAGCCATAGAATATGTCCAAATTATGAAACTGAAAAAAACAGTAATTTTTGTAGATTCTAAGAGCGCTTTACAAGCCTTAGAAAAATTTCCCTTTAAATGCAATACTCAATATCCAATCGTAATCCAATGCAGGGAATTGCTTCATAAATGTTCTACTTTGGGGTTCAAAATTATCTTCGCCTGGATTCCGAGTCATAGCCATATTTTCGGTAACGAAAAAGCAGATAAATTTGCGAATGAAGCTGTTGTGAATGGTGATATGATCAGTTATAAAAATTATTGCCATGACCTTTTGTCCCTCCCTAAGTCCTACTTGCGTGAATCATGGGAATTGGATTGGGCGCACAGTAGTGCAACCAAAGGAAAATGGTATAAGTTCATTCAACCTACCATTCCTATAAAACCATGGTTTTTTAAAATGAAACTGGGAAAGGTTTCTACCTCTAATATTATCCGTATGAGAATTGGCCATGCTTGTATACCTACGCATCTTTTTAGACTTAAAATCGTGAATTCTGATTTGTGTGAGTGTGGCACCGGCACAGGTGATTTAAATCATCTGTTTTTCACTTGTCCATTACATGACCGATCCTCTTTCCTCGAATCCCTTATATCTTTAAAAGTACCATTTCCTACTTCCATAGCCTGCCTCTTAAACATGCATGATAATATTGATATTTATAATACCCTATCTGTATATATGAATAATAATAACATTAAAATTTAATTTGTTATGTAATTTAATTTTTATGTTTCCAGATTATTTATCATTTTGTTCTCTCCTTTACTTTCCTGATCCTTTGAAACCTTTTTTTTTTCCGTTTTCCATTTTTACTTTCCTATACGTTTCCCAACCTTTACCTTACTTCGTCGTGGCTGACGCACAAGCCGTGCATGCCATCATAGGGAAAAAAAAAAAAAAAAAAAACATTGCACTGATGGGATAGAAAAATAAACAAGCAAAACCTTATTCGTTATCAAACCTGTGTAGCAAACGTCATATTTATTTAAATGTTAGCAGCACTGTTTCTTGCACTGTAATGTTGGCAGGTTTGACCCTTACAGTACCTAGTGCAAGCGAAAACCGACACTAAGGTGACGAACCTTTTCATTCCGCGACTGTACTTGGAACGTTTTTAAAAAGGCTTTTGTTTGAAAGTGGCTTTTAACTTAATTTGCAAAAACGTTCCAATTGTTATAATATTATTTTGTTAGTTAATATAAATACATTTTTTTTTTAAATATAAGTATAACAATATTTTACAAAAAATAAGTATAACAATGAAACAATATTATTTTAAAAATTAAAAATATTTATATGTATAATTATAAATAATAAATATTTATTATC
The DNA here is from genome assembly GCF_963855985.1 of Ostrinia nubilalis. NCBI lineage: Eukaryota > Metazoa > Arthropoda > Insecta > Lepidoptera > Crambidae > Ostrinia > Ostrinia nubilalis. The sequence continues at coordinate 6,062,937 of NC_087116.1, read as the reverse complement.
GTTTGATAAAATGTTTATGTCCGAATTTACAATGGCATACTTTTAAAATAGCAGAATTTCTTTTGGCATAATTTCATTCTGCATATATTAAAGTGGGGTCCCGTTGCAGTTGGCATCTTGTTGGTGAATGGGTGGCACTGCTCAGTTTACTCTTGTTTTTATTTTTATTTTTCTTCTTCCATTATTATGTGCCACTGTCATGAGTCTATGTAATTGCCTGTATTTGTGTGATGTCCATTGTAATAAATGTATCTTTCTTTCTATCAATGATGTTTTCAGTTACAGTACACTTAGTACAATCAGTTTTCTGCAACATTCCTGGACAGGATATACTAAATAAACGTCATGCAATCGATATCATGCAGAATATTTTCAATATTGCAAAAATTCTGCCATCTGCATAGTATGCCAAGTGGAATGGTAACAAATAATCGTGGTACTAAATAAAAGTTATTCTAATCCATTATATTATGCAGAATATTTTAAATATTTCAAACTAAATTCTGCCATCTGCATAGTATGCCAAGAGGAATGGTACCAAATAATCGTGCTACTAATTAAACGTTATGCTAATCAATATTATTCAGAATGAAATTTTGCCAAAAGAAATTCTGCTAGTTTAAAAGTATGCCATTGTAAATCTAAATTATGTAAAAGGAGAAACTGACTGACTGACTGACATATCAACGCATAGCCTAAACGGCTAAACGTAGGCACTTGAATTTTGAAAGGGACGTAGCTTAGGTACCTTAGAGGTGCACTAAGAAAGGAATTCCTGAAATTCCCACGGGAACGGGAATTAGCGGGAAAATCCTTTTGTATGAAATATCTAAACCACTTAAGTTAGACGCTTGAAATTTGGCATGCAAGTACCTTAGTAAACTTAAAGCTTAGTTACAACAGGATATTGCAAAATTCCCACGGGAACGGGAGTTAGCGGGAAAAAGCGTGCCACTGGTTAGCGGGGAAAAAAGTGGTATGCTTTTTTTTTGGTAGCGAATAGAACTGAGTAGTATGTATCACTTCAACTAAATAAATAAACGTTATTTTATTACATACTTTTCATTAAAATTTACTAATATTTCTCATACAAATTTTGCAAAAAATGTACTTGGAACGTTTTTGCAAAATAAGGTAAAAACTAATTTCATACAAAAAGCCTTTTTGCAAAAACGTTCCAAGTACATTTTTTTCAAAATTTGTATGAGAAATATTAGTCAATTTTAATGACAAGTATGTAATAAAATAACGTTTATTTATTTAGTTGAAGTGATACATACTACTCAGTTCTACTCGCTACCAAAAAAAAGCGTACCACAAATTTACAAAAACGCGATTTTCTCAGTTCGACTTGTGTGTGGGTTGGAACGTTGTAGCATAACTACGTCCAATTGACCTCTCTACAGATTTATTATAAGTATAGATTATTACAACTCACAAAAAGACTAGAGAAAAATCGTTTTGTTCGACTCCTTCAGCTCGGTTAACACGGCTACATTTTAAGGCGACACCTACGCAACTACAAGACTGCTAAAAAAATAACCCTTTTGGCTTCACCGTAGCTGGGTAAAACAGGATAAATGTACTACCTATTGTACCCAATGAGGCTTCTGATACTGTAATCATAAGAGCTGTTGAGTTTCTTCTGTCACTTTTCAGCGCCAGCTGACATGTAGCCAAATCCTCCATTTGCCTCTGGTAAATTAGAGAAATTCGCTCCTGAAGTGGGGACTTTTTTTGTTGAACCTTAGCTTACCTTTTAGGGTTAATGCTGGAGACCAAATAAATAATCTGATGATGATGAAAATTATTTCCTGTACTTCCCAGCCTAGCATCTATTAGACTGAGTTTCTTAGGGGGCGTCCATTAATTAAGTACGTGAGACTTTTAGGGGGGGGAGGAGGTCAACAAAAACCTCACTAAATCTCACGTGGGAGAGAGGGGGGGTCTCGGGAAATATCACGTAATTTTTTCCGCAAGAAATAGAGTAAAATTGCCGGAAAACTGGATTATCTTCAGTAAAAAAAATACGAAATTAAAAAATTATAATTATAGACCTCGCACGCACCACAACTCGCACTAAGCACACAGAAAAAATCTTTCTCAGTTAAATTACTCCAGAACTATCAAATTTCGGATTTTTTTAAATATCACGTGAGATTAGCGGGGTGAGGGAGGGGGTCAGGCAAAATCTCACCAAGGGGGCGAGGGGGTTGAAAAATAGCCAAAATTGTCTCACGTAATTAATGGACGCCCCCTTAGGACTGAAACTTAAAAGACTTGAAAAGGACCTACATAAAGAAACTGAATTTCATAATGTAGACCTACCTATCATTCAGGTGATCATTTAGCTTGTTGTTGCAGCTGGAGTCTGAAAGCTGTAAGGGGTACATGGACACCCCAGTCGCGGCCACGAGAAGCGACGTACGCGACCCCAAAATGGAGAAAGAGAAACCGTTTCTAAACAGTAAGTAAAAGTGAAATCTTTTAAACAAATAAATAAACCTTTATTGTCACCAAACAGAAAAAAAACATAGGTAAGTACCTACCTACCTACATAAAACAGATTAAATTAATGTAAAAAAAGGTACTCGTAACAAGGCATCTGACTGAGCGTAAGCTGTACGGCCGTGAAACGCTGGTTTTCAGACGGTGCCAGTCTTCCATTTCATTTTTCATTGACTCATTCCCGTTTTCACCAACAAGACGCTAAATTGCAGAGTCCTTAAGACATTCATCATCATCATTTCAGCCATAGAACGTCCACTGCTGAACATAAATAGGCCTCCCCAATGATTTCCTGCACCTGGATGCGGACAAAGTCAAAGTCAAAGTAATAATTTCTTTATTTGTTTAGACTAATAAATAGTTCTTACAAATCGTCATTTTGCTCTTAAGGAGCCTCTACATGTCTCATAATCTTTTTACCCTACCAGCGCTTCGAGACCAACATTTGGCAAGTGCTGAGAAGAAGCGCCGCAACAAACTCAGTCACCACTGTCTGCCGGTTAATATAAATAAATAAATAAACAGCGCAGGATCGGTCGTTGAGGAAATCCTTAGGGGAAGCCTTTGTCCAGCAGTGGACGACTTTTGACTATCCTTGGGGGAGGCCTTTGTCCAGCAGTGGACAACTTTTGGCTATCCTTGGGGGACGCCTTTGTCCAGCAGTGGACGACTTTTGGCTATCCTTAGGGGAAGCCTTTGTACAGCAGTGGACGACTTTTGGCAATCCTTGGGGGAGGCCTTTGTCCAGCAGTGGACGACTTTTGGCTATCCTTGGGGGAGGCCTTTGTCCAGCAGTGGACGACTTTTGACTATCCTTGGGGGAGGCCTTTGTCCAGCAGTGGACGACTTTTGGCTATCCCTAGGGGAAGCCTTTGTCCAGCAGTGGGCGTCCTTTGGTTGATACATTACCTTTTTGTTCCAGATGAAGTCAGTGGTTGTGGGGTAAACAGCCTAGCAAGATTACGGTGTATCGTCCAGGCTCTATCAGTAAAAGACAATGCTCTATGACATTAATTGAATGTAATTAGTAATTATCAATAAAATGGCCTTCTTCAATGTCTGTAGCAAAAAAGTTGAAATGCGACTTTAAAACGGCTGAAGAAAACAAAGTTATTTCTTACTATAGTCTGATCTGTGAGTAGCCAACTGTGCGATGGGCGCCCGCAGTGAGTGTGCGAGCGCGACAGCAACATAATTACGCGCGAGCGATAAGGATGAGTAGCTTGGGGTCATTGGACAAAATTCTACGTGCTCACAGACCGGGCTTTATTTTTAGTTATTACTAACTATTGCTTAAAATCTTGTAAGAAAACTCTAGTTTTTCCTTTATAAGAACTTCTTTCTTTCTAGTCTGCTTCACTAGTTAGAGAAAGTAAATAAATGTTTGCTAAAGTGCTCAAATCAATCTTTGCTCATTAATATTACTAAAATATTGTGTAGCGGGTTCGAATCCCAACGAGGACAATGTTGGTTTACTGATTTGTAACCGTAGATAAGGTGGTAAAATATTGTATTATTTGTGTTTATTTTAAGTAGATTCGGTATATTTATTTAACTACGTATGTGGAGTTAATTTGTTACAAACATATCTATTAGTGCATACTACTTATTCACAAAATACATCTTAAAAAATAATATAAACCCACCAAGTGTGAGTCGCGAAGGGTTTCGTACAGCTGATTTCGATATGGTACACTAAATAAGTAAAAAACATAACATAGCCTAAAATAGAAAGATGTTCCTATAGTTTAATTATGTTAGAAAATGTGTAAATAAAAATAGGGATAGTAACAAGCCACAGAAGTTATAAAATAGGTTTCTAATTAATGTATTTAATAGTTATTAATAATACTCTTACAAAAGGTAAACAAATGGGTGCTGAAATAATTCAAAAGACAATAAGTAATCATAATAATAATGATTAGTAGTAAATGACATAATATTTGTAATTTATTCTTGTAGAAATTATTTAAATATTTGTACGCTGACTAATTATACAGCAAATTTTGGCGATCTACTTATACTAGTTTTAAGACCACTATGTTTACCTCCCCAAAATTGTGCAAATAAATATTTGAATTTGAATTTGAATTTGATTATGTCAATAGTTTTGCTTGGTGTTTCTTTGCGAGATCGAATCAGAAATGAGGAGATCCGTAAACGAACCAAAGTCGCTGACATAGCCCGACGTATTAGCAAGCTGAAGTGGCAATGGGCAGGGCACATAGTACGCAGAACTGACGGCCGATGGGGCAGAAAGGTTCTGGAATGGAGGCCGCGTACCGGAAAACGCAGCGTGGGACATCCACCTACAAGGTGGACCGACGACATCGTAAAGGTAGCAGGGAAGCGCTGGACGCAGGCCGCTACCAATCGATCAACATGGAAAGCATTGGGGGAGGCCTATGTTCAGCAGTGGACGTCCTGTGGCTGAAATGATGATGATGATGATGATGAATAGTTTTGTAAATAAATTATCATTTGAACATTTGTATGAAGCGTTTTATTTTACTTCATCATCAGGTCATTTAGTCTCCACTGCAGAAGCACGACTTTCTCTAAATTTAATTTAACTACCTACTGCCAACTACAGAATGGAAAATCCTTTCTACAATTCCAATCCGCTGAACTATCCTAGTTCATATCAACCACAAAACTCAGCATACAATGTGTGAAAAAAATGTGTAACTTCGCCCGCATGAATTTCAGCCCCCACAAAAAGCAGTTGTCCCGCGCGTCCCCTTTCAAAACTCGGGATAAAAACTAGGTTATCCTGTTTTTCCCAGGGTCTCAATCTATCTTTTCCTACAGCCTTTACATAAATGGATTCAGCAACATCCCTACACAGAGAAGACTACAAACATACAAAAAAATCTAACGTTTTGCCACTTATCTAAAGGGCTAAGCTACTTTCGTAATCAAAATTCAAATGGAAGTAAATGAATATCTACCTATTAACCACGAACTTCAGCAAGGAACAAGACTAGCTAAAATCTCACAATATAGTATTAACATTAGCAACATATTATAGCATCAGTAGGCGGAGTCAGCACGTTGCCAAGTCACGCCTGCGTCCGCGCACCTTGGCCCATTGGCGCTAGTGCCCATTGGAGCTCTTAATGACGGGTTCAATCCGATTGGATTTTTCCCAAAATAACCCTGTAAAGGTGAGTGTAGACTAGAACACTTACATGTAACAGAACAACGAGCCGCTCTATGATATTGTTTTAATATTTTTCACGAACCAAATGTCGCCATTTCACCTGTGTTGTACCTACCTTTGTAAGAATGTTAAATTACATAGACTAGGTAATCTGTATTTTATACTCACCTTAGCCGCGTTTCGAGCAAATATGTGCGAGTATGCGTAGCTACTTTTCCTTCAGGACCAATTCACAGCTTTTCACACTTTCGCTTCACATCCTCGCACCGCTCATCTTCAAGCACATCATTGGTAGTCGAATACCCACGTCCCACGTCCACACGTCCTCGCTCCAATCATCTTCCTAGCACATTTCTATTAGTCATAAGTCATTTATTTTTGCAAATTAGGTTTTTGAAAAGCGCTTTGGCAGTGGTGGAGCTATCCAAGATTTATCCATTCACATCCAATCTTGCAAGTGCATGTGTGGTTTTGTTCCTCAGTCGAGGAAGCACATGATGTCGTGCCCCGCGTGCCCAAACTACTGCACGCAGGAAGATTTAATGAAGGCTACTGACAACGCCACTCTTGTGGCGGAGTTTTGGGCTGACACTGTGTTGTTGACACGACAAGAAAAAGACAATGGTGAACCCACCCACACCGTTTCACAGCATCGCTGCACATCCTGCAACAGTTATCTTCCTAGCACATCTCCAGTGTGAACGCAGCCTAAAGGCAGTAATAGTGATTTTGTTTGTGTTTTGAAGCTATTAAAATGTGTGGCTCGTTGAAAATACTTTATGGTTAGCGGTTTATTTCGATTAAAATGTCGGTGATCTCGAAAAGTTGTGGAATTCCTTCGGCTGGTTAATCGTTTTGAGTGTTTTGTATAATGTATTGCATCATAAAGTAACGTCCGTATTCACAAACGATGCTTGCTTAAGTGAAGCAGCAAATCCAACGCACAGCGTTGAATAGAGCTCTGTGATTGGTTCGTGTTTCACACAGTGCGTCCACGCGCCCTGTGAGACCTCATACGGGCTCCAATACGGACGTAAGTCAATTATTTGACTGTCTAAAAACAAATATGAACGTTTTTCTTTCTAATCTTCTTCTTCTTTTGAATGAAAGTGGACTTTATCGTCACTTACTTTAGCTGCGCGCGCGCATAATACATTTTTAAACTGCATGGAACAAGATCAGTTTTTTTTTTCGAATAGCTTTTAAACAAAATTTAAAAAAAAATTGCTATTAGTGAACAAATTCCTCACGATGGACTAATTTATCTGCTATACCTTCGTTCGTTCGTTTCAGCCGAAAGACGTCCACTGCTGGACAAAGCCTTCCCCAAGGATTTCCACAAAGACCGGTCCTGCGCCGCTCGCATCCAGACGCCTCCCGCGACCTTCACCAGATCGTCGGTCCACCTTGTGGGAGGCCTGCCCACGCTACGTCTTTCGGCTCGTGGTTGCCACTCAAGAACTTTCTCTTTGCTATACCTACTCTTATAATATTCAAAACCACGACATTTTGCTGGGGTAATGTACACCAAAATATCGGCTGTCACGCTGACTGTCTTAGGGTGGATTCGACTGGACAAGAGTAAATACTCCGAATAAATCGTCAGTTATTTGACATTTTGACATAGTTCCCATACTGAAACTGTCAATGTGCCAGTTATACCAGGAGTTATTCTGGTCGAATCGGGCCTACTAAAGGTAGGTATTATAATATTTTTTAAATCAAAGAAAACAAGTAAAATAGTTTCAAAAACATTTTAATTAATTAAAAATGTAACATTTTACAAAAATATATTTACATGTGTAATAATGTAAGTATAGTTACTAACTTACGACCTATTTAAAACTAAATACACTTAACTGACATTTACACCCTTTTACTAAGAGAACAAATGTTACTAAAACTATACAGGGTGTTAGGTAAATGGGTATATGAGCCGACACAAGCCCATGTTAACATGGTCATATAAATGATATGGTGAAGGCAGAAAATTGATATCGTCATTTTATTTTTTTTAATTTTGATACAAAATAAATTTTATAAAATCCGAATTGCATGAAAATTAAAATAATTAAAATGAAGATATAAATTTTCTGACTTCACCATACCATTTATATGACCATGTTAACATGGGTGAGTGTCGGCTCATATACCCATTTACCTAACACCCTGTATAAAAAGATTTATTATACACAAAACTAACGCCCGTATTCACAAACATTACTATGAGGTCTCATAGACGCACAGGGTGACACACGAACCAATCACAGAGCTCTATTCGACGCTGTGCGTTCGATTTGCTGCTTCACTTAAGCAACTTTGTGAATACGGGCGTAAGTAAAATTAAGCTTTAATGTCATTATAATAAGGGTTAATCTCATTTATCCAGTTTTAGAATACGAAGCCTATTTTAACAAAATGGCAGTCTGACTACCCTCAAAAAAGCGATATAAGCAAATCACTTTAAAATAGTGATTAAAGGTCATAGCAGACTTATCAACTCGGAAAGGGATCAACACCGTATCGCCTTTTGCGAGCTGTCATCGCCTTTCGCGCGCTGTCAACCGCGAGGCGAGGCGTTTACGTTACGGTGCGGATAAGTGTGCGTTGCAGTATGGAGTTTCATACAAATAATACTGACCGCCTCGAGTTGATACGGTTACGATTCCTTTCCCGGTTGATGAATGTGCTACTTCCTTAAATTTATTGGAAGGCTACGAATTTTTTAGATCTATTTTATACATATAAAAAGCTCAGCTCAGCACTTCCTATACAAATTTCATACAATTATTGGTAGTAAAAACCATTATGCAAAATTTCCAAGGCACTACTTCTCTGAAATATTTTATTCTAGGCCTGAAACCTCAGTTAGATCTTAATCAACTGTAAAATAAGATTTTTAGTAACCTTGACATTAAAAAATATTTTTAGTGATTTAATTTTTTTTTATATGGCAATCTTTATCTTGAAATATTTCGGAAACGTTATAGATCGTTTCATCCACTCGGCCGCGCCCCAGCAATTTTTGGTCTCGGTCGCACGGGGTGCGGGGAGTGTGGTCCGAGCAAGCCGTAAGGCATTACTGTAGTGTGCGTGTGCACTCATGGATCATTTAGCGTGTACCGATAACACTCAAACATTAGCAGAAGAATGGTGGGGCGCGTCTTCGTGGATGGCACTATCTATAACAATTGGTAGTAAAAACCATTAAGCAAAATTTTCAAGGCACAAACTCTCCGAAATATTTTATTCTTCCTGAAACCCAATTAGTTCTCAATGAACTGTACTAGTTACTTTTATATTTTTCATATTATTATGGCGATATTTACTTTCAAATATTTTGAGAACGTGACACTTAAGGGTACCATATTATTTGACATTATTTGTTAAAGTTCCTCTATCAATATACCACTTTAATCGCCGCAACTTTAAAAATAAAACAAAATGGCGGGCATGTTCAACCCCCATTAAAGCATTATATGCCTGGAATGAAGTCTTTTTTATAATATTCTAGAATATTTCTAAGGCAATTCATAATTGATTTTTAAGTATTTTCAGAGATAATATAGGGTGAAAATAAGCGAGCTACGGACGAATGTTCAAGAAAGGACAATAACTCGCGGCTCCGATTCATTGGACTCCGGTGGACACCGTCGGGTTTTAGTGGGTAGGCCCCGCCTTTAGTGAGCAAGTGGGGAGAGTCCCACATAACCCACTGGCCGTCCCCATTGATCAGTGAGTATACACAAAGCATTTCTCGACGTAAAAAATGTTAAAAAAAGGCAACATGAACATGTTTCTAGAAAAAAAAGAAATTGTATTGTAGAAGTAGTTAAAAATATTTTCACCCTATATTTAAAAGGCAACGGCTGACATTGTAGGCCATACTTGAATTTAATTAAAGTGAAAATTCGATATAATTGTGCGTTGCAAAGTATCCAAAAGTATTTATTTTACAGTATTCTATGTTCAATACAGAAATTTAAATATCAGGCATTTATTTTTTATTATTTACAAGATATCAAAATTGGTGTTTTACATTTCATTTATACGCGATTACCTTAAAATTGTATATTAGTTCTCATCAATTCAAGTTTCAAGACAAATGGACTTAGAAACAAAAATATTATAGGTCTTAACTTAGTCAGTGCCTGGGGTATGGTAGCGGCACGGGACGGGTGACATTGACATAATATTATGACGTGACAGAGCATCGATATCGAGACAAAGGACACCTTCGATTTTTGCCCAAAACATGTGAAGTTAAAAAAAAATTAAAAAACATCCTTGAATTGAATAAAAGTATACGTGTTTTTTTAAATCTTGAAATAGCAATCGTACCAAAAGTAAAAATAGATTTAAAATAGCTTAGAAATGTATGGAAACAACAGCCATGTTTACTTTTTACTGTGAAATCATACTATTTTGGCTTTGGAATTCAATATTTTGGCCAAAATAAATCAACAGCATTTCGATCTTCAAAATCTATTTAATAAAAAAACATGTTTGTAAGCAAAAAACGCATTTTTGTAATCGCCTTGCAATTATTGCCTTACTTTAATAAGTATTGCATGTGTAGCGTCTAGCTATCAATGAACTTAGGTATGATGACCTACTTTATTGTATTGCAACATTGTACTTGACTTGTGCGTAATAAATCAGTATGAAATTAATATTTGTTGTGACTGCCCGTTTCCCTACTCATACTCAACACACTACATACACACGATTAACTTTACATTGGTGACCCCGAGAACATTTAATAATAGACAGTTGTGTTAAAAATATATTAACTTTAATTTGTGAAGTGACCGTGTGACTAAGAAAAAACCAGCAATGCCGGAAGTGCCCACGCAGCAAGGCAGTTTCCAATACCAGCCTATGCAGACTCAAAATCAACCACCAGGCACAAGTTATGCCGGGCAAGGCCAGCAGCATACCGGTTCAACATCATCGCTCATGGAAGTCTCATCAATAAGCGTAACCGCCAGAATTCCAGAATTTTGGACGGAGATGCCTCGACTGTGGTTCGCACAATTCGAATCAATAATGTTGCCACAAAAACAAGGGGATGACTGCAAGTTTCATCTGGTAGTATCGAAATTAGGCCGAGAAACTGTACAACAAGTCGGTGACCTACTGTTGAATCCACCAAGTGAACAGAAGTATGGCGCAATCAAACAACGACTGTTATCCATATATGAGGAATCAGCAGAACGCCAGTTCCAAAAATTAATTGGAGAAATGGAACTCGGCGACCAAAAGCCGTCGCAATTATTGAGAAAGATGACCGAGTTAGCAAGAAATGCCAAAGTAGCCGACTCCACTCTTCATAACCTATGGTTACAACGATTGCCAGCATCTGTAAGAGCAGTGTTAACAGTCAGCCAAGACCAAAAACTCGACAACTTGGCCGCCATAGCTGATAAAATAATGGAGAACATCAAATTCGCCGAGGTGTCAGAGGTAGCCAGCAGTAGTAACTTCCCTATGAACGAACTGTTGACACAAATCAATAAATTAACACTCGAAGTCGCCGAGTTGAGAAGCCACCAGTTCCAGTCGCAAGGACGCGGACGCGGGCGCGGTCGTGGATATTATCAGTCAAGGAACCGAAGTCGCTCTAGGCCAAGGGCAGGAAACGGAAATGGAAACCAGCTGTGTTATTATCACCGCCGATTCAGGAATCGATCGACAAAATGCGAGCAGCCGTGTTCATGGAGATCTAATTCAACGTCGGAAAACTCCCAATAGTGTTGACAGAGGCGGAAGTCAATGCTATTTATCCATCGAGCCGCCTGTGTGTTATTGACCGCAAAAGTCGATATCACTTTTTAATAGACACCGGGGCAAACATAAGTGTTATTCCTAAAACTAAGAACGCACCAAAGTCGAACGAGTACAAACTGTATGCAGCGAACGGTAGCGAAATTAGAACCTACGGTGAAAGAACGCTCGAAGTGGATCTCGGGTTACGCCGACCTTATAGATGGACGTTTGTGATTGCTGACGTCAAACAGCCAATACTGGGTGCAGATTTTTTGGCAAAATACAATTTATTAGTAGATATGAGACGGAAAAAAATAATTGATGGCCAAACGGGATTAATTACCCCAGCGAGTATTACTAACACAAATATACCTACAATCAAGACCATAAACGCGAAGATGGTATACGCCGATTTATTAGAGAAATATCCTGATATCACGAAACCCTTCTGTGCCAAAGAAACACCCAAACACCGCATAGTCCATCAAATTATCACAGAAGGACACCCTGTATACTCTAAGTGCCGCCCGTTATCAGCTGAAAAATACAAACTGGTTAAGGAGGAAATTGAAAACATGCTTGCTATGGGAATTTGCAGACCGTCGAAGAGCGAGTGGGCAAGCCCAATACATGTTACAGCCAAAAAAGACGGCGGAATAAGATTATGTGGTGATTATCGAAAATTAAATTCAATCACCAAACCCGACCGTTATCCAATTCCGAGATTGTTAGACTTTACATATCTTCTACCAAAAAAGACTGTATTCTCAAAAATTGACCTCAAAAGGGCCTACAATCAAATTCCAGTTGAAGACATAGAGAAAACGGCGATTATCACACCATTTGGTTTGTTCGAGTATCCACGCATGCCCTTTGGACTCCGTAACGCCGGCCAAACGTTCATGAGATTTATGAACGAGATCATGCGTGGTTTAGACTATGTGTTTTGTTTTGTTGATGACATCTTAGTAGCCTCAGAAAACGAGATTTCACACCGAGAGCATGTCGAAGAGGTACTGAAGAGATTAAACCACCATGGAATCACATTAAACATCGATAAATGTATATTTGGTCAAACTGAAGTCGAATTCCTAGGATACCAAATTACTACACAAGGAATAATACCATTACCAGAGAAAACGAAAGCCATCGATGAATACCCGTTACCAAAAACGGTACGAGAGTTAAAACGTTTTATGGGAATGCTAAATTTCTATAGAACGAGTATACCTCATGCAGCCTCACATCAAGCGCCACTAAATAAGTACATGTGTGGTAGTAACAAAAAGGACAATAGTACCATTGAATGGAACGAGCAAACCAAGGAAGTCTTCAGACAGTGCAAGGACAGCTTGAAAAAAGCTATTGCACTGAGCCCACCATCTTACGACGCTCCGCTATCGCTCATGACAGATGCATCGCAATCATGCGTTGGAGCCGTGTTACAACAATACACAAATAATGAGTGGAAACCAATAGCATTTTTTTCAAAAACGTTATCAGAGACGCAGCAGAGATATAGTACCTATGACAGAGAGCTTTTGGCAATATACATGGCTATACGTCATTTTCAAGATTATTGTGAAGGTCATGAACTGATAATATATACTGACCATAAGCCACTGACCTATTTCAATAAATCAAGTTCGAAAGAAAAAATATCACCGAGACGATTACGTCAATTAGATTACATAGCTCAGTTTACATCGGAAATAAGACACGTCTCAGGTGCGAATAACATAGTGGCCGATGCACTGTCCAGAGTATCTCAAATAGATTGCCCTAGTAATATTGATTGGGACGAAATAGCAACATATCAGCATGAGGACCCGGAAATGAAGAAAATATTGCAACAACACAATTTGAAATGGAAAAAAATAAGCCTACCTAGCAACAAAGAGTTATACTGTGAAGTGTCAACAAACGAAATTCGACCTTATATACCGAACATATTTAGAAAACAAATATTCGGTATATTACACGACGTCACACATCCAGGGATTAGAACTTCGAGAAAATTACTTGTAAAACACTACTTTTGGCCCGGGATGAACCAGGACGCCCGGAAATGGGCGAAACAATGTATAGCGTGCCAGAAATCGAAGATCATTCGACATAATAAGGCCCCACTTATGCAGTTTCCAGAATCAGAACGATTTGAGCATGTCCACATAGACATAGTCGGACCTCTGCCAATATCTAATAATAACAGATATGTAGTAACATTCATAGATCGTTTTACACGATGGCCAGAAGCGATACCAGTACCGGAAGTAACAGCTGAAGTAGTAGCTAACACATTTTACAATAATTGGATCACGAGGTTTGGTTGTCCAGTCAGGATAACAACCGATCAAGGACGGCAGTTCGAGTCGAATTTATTCACATCTTTAGCAAAGTTAATGGGTATCAAGAAGATCAGAACGACAAGCTATCACCCACAAGCTAACGGAATGGTAGAGAGATGGCATAGAATTATGAAAACAGCCATAATAGCGCGCGGTAAATCAGCAGACTGGTCACGTGAGCTACCTACCATTTTGTTAGGCCTACGAACGACGATTCGACAAGACTGTGACGTCAGTCCAGCACAGATGGTCTACGGAAGCTACATTAGAATACCCGGAACATTTTTCGAAGTAAATGAAAAACACAATATAATTACACCCGACTCATTTGTCGAAGAATTGCAACGATCAATCCAAAACATTAAACCAGTTCCGAGCAATATCAAGACGTCCAAAAACACTTTTATCTACAAAGACATGAATACATGCAAACACGTATTTGTCAGAGTAGACGCTGTGAAGAAAACCTTGGTAGCACCGTACGAAGGCCCATACCAAGTTTTGGAAAAACATGAAAAATATTTTAAACTTCAATTACCAAATAGAACATGCGTTATTACAATCGACAGATTGAAACCAGCGTTCATAGTCCACGAGGGCGACGACATCAGAAACGCACCGCCTGCACAAAAATGCACTGAATCGCAAGGCGATGACGTAAAATCGGCACCACCGCCGTATGTTACAAAGTCAGGCCGAATTGTCAAGCCCGTCGTCCGTTTTCGCAACTAATCATTTTTTTACATTTGCAGTTTTAAACAACGCAATTTATTTCGCATTCAACCGTGAACCGAAGACAACACCAACTGCAACATGGGTAGCCACTCATCCAAAGAGGAGATCGTTGTCTCCCAGGGACAAGCAGCCGCAAGTGGCGGGAACGCACAAACTACGAGTACCATCACGAGAATCGAGATGCTGATGGGTGCCGTATGCCTAATATTTCTCATCGTGGTGGCATACTGTTTTCTGAAGCGGTGTGTCGCACGTGGCCGGAAGGCCATAACCAACGAGCTCGCGAGGATAACCTCCAACATCCCGATGACATCGGTAGCTGCGGCGCCTGCAGCAACGAGAACCGCACAGGCACAACAAGTGAACCCCGCTTTTGTGCCCTAAATAAGTGATTTTTTTTAAAACTCAGTGCAGTGTTAACGTGGTAAAGAAGTGCAGTGCATAAAAGCAAAAACCAAGTGCTAGTTAATTAAGTACCGATAGCAATATGATTTTATTTTTTATTAACCACTAGCTTTCCGCCCGCGGCTTCGCCCGCGTGGAATTTTGTCTGTCACAGAAAAACTTTATCGCGCGCGTCCCTGTTTCAAAAACCGGGATAAAAACTATCCTATGTTCTTTCCCGGGACTCAAACTATCTCTATGCCAAATTTCATCAAAATCGGTTGCGAGGTTTAAGCGGGAAAGCGTAACAGACAGACAGACAGACAGACAGACAGACAGACAGACAGACAGACAGACAGACAGACAGACAGAGTTACTTTCGCATTTATAATATTAGTTGGGATTGTGTAAATGTTTTGTTCATTTCATGTTAAGTAGTTTAATGTGAACATGTTTTCTTCTACCAGGAATAATTATTTTTAAATTAAATTGTTTAATTTTGATTTTATAACTCATAAAATTATGTATACAAAGTTTTTAAAATTTTATTAAATACATTTTAGATAAACAACATGATAACGATTATACTACACAGTAGTTAAGCATTATTGTGTAAAAATGACATCTCATTTTTTTCCCAAAGGGGGAGAGTAATGTAGCGTCTAGCTATCAATGAACTTAGGTATGATGACCTACTTTATTGTATTGCAACATTGTACTTGACTTGTGCGTAATAAATCAGTATGAAATTAATATTTGTTGTGACTGCCCGTTTCCCTACTCATACTCAACACACTACATACACACGATTAACTTTACACATGTAACAAAAATATCTTTTCTTTATAATTTTGGAGGTACAAATGTATAAAAAATCTGAATATTTTTTTTAAGAATCAATGATATTTTTCCTCTAAAATTCAATAGTTGTACTTCAGGTACACAATTTGGGCAAACAACGTATGGAGAAAAAAAAGGTGTCCATTGAACTCTCACTCACGTTTGACGTCACATAAACACCCTCCCTCCCCGCTTCCCTACCTCAGGCACTGACCCAGTTAAGCGATGAGTATAATGTCAAATACCCATTTTAACCCATTTTCTTTTAAGTAGACAATTATTTTAATTGTTTGAGGCACAGTTGCAAAAATATGACCGATTTTGTATCGTTTGAGATAATATTATTAAGTAATTCTTCTACAGTCCAATTTTCATTTTGATTAAACCAACTGTCATTTTGATCCATAGACAAGTATCCATAGACATAGAATAAATGTGTCATTTTGATCCACAGACGAATGTCATTAATTTTGACGAGTAAAAGCGCTTTTTAAAAGTGACTTTTTACATAAAATTCAGCCAATAGACCAAATGAAAAACTGGACTATAACTTAAATCTACATTTGTATTTCTATCTCTTTAATACTTCAAGGATTAGAGAAGGATAGCACCTTCATAATCCAATATGGCTGTAAGTATTTTTGTTTACAGGACAGGTTTTAATTGTTTTCGACTTTAACATAATATGTTTATGATTCAAAACTGTATTGTGGCGATCATTCGCACTGTCCATGCTAATAGAAACTGACAATTTCATAAATTAACATAGAAATTAACACAGGGATTTCGTAAAAAGCGACTAAGGGACAAATATGCGAACATCAGGCCTCCCCAACCCGTCTGGTCAGCGTGGGGAGTGTAGGACAAATCCTCCATGCCTCTGGTAAATTATAAAGGGGGTCTTATCACGAAGTGGAAACAGGACTTCGTTCGTTTCAGCCGAAAGACGTCCACTGCAGGACATAGGCCTCCCAAGGACTTCCACAAAGACCGGTCCTGCGCCGCTCGCATCCAGGCACCTCCCGCGACCCTCACCAGATCGTCGGTCCACCTAGTGGGAGGCCTGCCCATGCTACGTCTTCCGGCTCGTGGTCGCCACTCAAGAACTTTCCTGCCCCAGCGGCCGTCAGCTCTACGAGCTATGTGCCCCGCCCACTGCCACTTGATTTTAGCGATTCTGCGGGCTATGTCAGTCACTTTGGTTCTCCTGCGGATCTCCTCATTTCTGATTCGATCACGCAGGGAAACTCCGAGCATAGCACGTTTCATCGCCCTTTTGCAAACATGACTATTAGTGATTATTGTAAAAATAAATAAAGATAGGTTTACTCAAAGTTATTAATTTTTTTTAGCGCTAAGTTCAGATGGTGAGAGCAGTCGCCCGGCAAGCGTAAGGTCGTGGGTTCGATTATTTTAAAGTTATTTAAAAATTTAGGTTTATTTAAATACAGAAGAAGACAGTTCCCGGTGACAATGTTAATCCTGGATTTAACCTGATGGATGGATCAGGCCGAAGGTGGAAGCGAGCTTCACTCGGTATCCTCAACCACAGAGGAACTGGCTATCTTACCTCTAACTGCCGGAAAACAACAATGCTGTTAACATTGTTGTTATGGCGACAGACTTAGGTAAGATGGTGGTAGCTAGCCAGGCGGACTTAGAACAAGCCCTACCACCAACCAAACCGAACAGAAAAATCTGCCCCCACTGGGAATCGAACCCGGGACCTCTGCGTCTGAAGCAGGTGGTCTTACCACTAGACCACAGAGGCGGTTATTAGGCATATTTAGCCACAACGGGGAAACCCTTTGCCTGGATCTAACCTGATGGAAAGTGACGATCAGGTCGAAGGTGGAAGCGAGCTTCACTCGGTATCCTCAACCACAGAGGAACTGGCTATCTTACCTCATCATCATCATCATCAACAGCCCTTTACAGTCCACTGCTGGACTATGAGCCTCCTCCACTATAGTGGAGGGGGTTTTGCCATAATCCCCACGCTTGGCAGGCGGGTTGGAGATCGCAGTTTAAAAGATTGATGTTTGTCAGAGAGCGCTGCTACCCGTTCTCTGTTTGATGTGTAGTCCCTAAGTCGCCTCTTACGACACCCGCGGGAAGAGTAGGGGTTGGTGACAAATGTATTCTACTCTGCCGTCACCATACGGCATCTACTCTGGTATAAATCTTTCGCCTTTTTTATCTTACCTCCAACTCCCAAAAACATAAGAAATCGCCAGTTTCTATTGACGCGGACTATTAAAGTTGAAGATACAATGTTAAGTGTGAGTCGGTTATGTCTTTTTGTTATGTACCTACAAACTACGTGCTATATATTCACTATTTACTAGTATCACTTGATATGAGCTTCGTTCATCACGCGTTTCCGAGGAGTTCACTGCAAAAAAAATCATTTTTAAAGTTATTTACAATTTTATCTTATTTTGGACTGCTTTTGTCTGAAAATAAATGATTTTTATTTTTATTTATTTATTTATTTTAGGGTGATATCGCCTGTTCGCGTCCAAATGACCGATTACTCTTAAAAAAAGATAAAAAAAAAACATATTTACTGAAACTCTAACTTATTTTATTTTAGGGTGATGTCGCCTGTTCGCGTCCAAGTGACGGATTACTGTTAAAAATAGTAGAAAAAATCCATACCAAATGGAAAGCCCCTATGAATGCTTGAATGTAAAACAGGTGACACTCCTAAGTAATTTCATTTTTTTAAGAGTGATCCGTCATTTGGTAATAAATAATAATAATATTATGAATTGTAAATGAATACTTTTGCATGCTGAAAGGTTAAAAAACTAGATTTGTAGGTGATTCTACGTACACTGTACCTATAAATAAACTGTACCAAATACCATGTGTAAACCCATGTTCGCAATAAAAATGATTGGATTTGGACGCATACAGGTGACATAACACAGAAAAAAATCAGAAGAACAGTGTCTCTAGGTCTTGTGCTTTGTCACACTAATATTCTAAAGGCGAAAGTTTGTTACTTCTTCACGTCTAAACGGCTGGAGCGATTTTAATAAAATTTGGTATGGAGTTAGGTGACATCCTGGATTAACACATAGGCTACGTTTTACCGCGGGTAACACCGCGGGGCACAGCTAGTCCTTAAATAAAAAAAATATGTCAACTTACTTCGTTAGTTCCCTCGCGGTCATAGGACCGGTGAGTCCGGACCGGGAGCGGGACCGACTCAGCTGTGCTCTTCTTTCAGCTATAAAATAAATAAATAAAGTTTAATACTAGGTAAAGAATGCATAAAAAACATGCGAAAGATATGAGAACGAACTGCTATAAAAATATAACATACTATAATATGTATTTCCTAAACATTTATGCCGATGCATAATAAATTCATATTTTTTTAACAGATTTTACAGTTCCATTTACATTTTAATACAAAAAATAAGATACAGGTGGGCCAAATTTTTTTGCAAATAGGAACGCTTGATATCTCTTAATTAAAAAAAACACATTGAAGCGCTCCATAGTGACTAAAAATTCAAGATTTTTTTTGGGTAACTCTCCCATCTTCCACGCGTCAATGCCTCGAAACGTTTTTTGAGAAATCAAGCGTTGCTACTTGCAAAGATTTTTGGCACACCCTGTACATTGTACATATTTCAAACTTGACAGATAAGCAAAGCACGGTTTAACATAGCTTTTGCCTAACTAAATGCCAGAAAGACTATAAAAAAATACGAACGAGACAACATCAAAAGCATATTAATTTAAATAAGATAAAACTGAACTTAAATAGATTAGTTAATATTTAAAAAAATATGAGTACAGAAATACAAAAAAGTTTGGTTAAACCTTTTAGTTATTGTCGATCCTAAAAGAAATATTGTATCGATTATTCTATAGAAAACTACATTATCATAGGTTTAAATAAAGACATTATATCATTAATGTATTTAGTAAATGCATTTATTTATTGCAATATACTATAGTGACAGACTGTCAAAAAACGTCGTTCGTTGACCTTTGAAAAGGAAGTGGCAATACTGAACCTTATTTTCGTTATCTTAAGGTCCACAAACTAAAACTTTTCACGTGCTTAGATAAGCTCAGATGAGCTACAGGTTAATTCAATTGTAAACACTGCCCTCTCTTAAGCTCCACAATCGCACGATAAAATTTGAACGTGCTTATCCTAACTAACTAAAGGTTAAATTAATTTGAACCTTACTGCCCTTTCTTAAGGTTTAAAATCAAATGAAAAATAAATGTTAATAGTTAAACATATAAAGCTAGGACCATTATGTTTGTATGACTTGTCTGTAGTTCCCCGGCTGTGGTGACGTGTCTCTCACTCGGCGCACGCGCCGGCCGCATTGCATTTTCGACTCTGTTTCCATTTACATAAGTTTTCATTTACCTTGCAGACGGTTCAAATACACTTATATGTAAAATATAAAATTGAGGCGATAGGCAAGAGTGGCATAACTCAATTTTTAAAATATGAATCTCGAGGGTTTTGAAAAATTTGTAATTTTTAATAAACATTCGACAAAGTTAGACCACTCTGTTCCACCAATTCCTTCAATTTATTCTATATAACAACTTAAAAATATAATAACATAAAAATGTGCCTGTAAGTACAAAAAAATATCTACATAAATCGATTGGAATACGTGGTTCTGCTAAAATAAAGTAAAAACTGTGCGACGTCTAAAAATAAATGTATTTTAGGTCGATGTTTGTCAGACTCAATAAGAATCGAAATATTTTTTCTCTTTCCCTCTCCCTACTTCACTCTCTCTCTCCCTCTTTTTCTGTAGCAAAAATGAATATCTGAATCGTTAACTATTTTTTAATGACTGCAGGGTTACTCCGAAAAACGTTATCTGAAATTTCGGATGGTACGCAAAGAGAGAGCCAGCATGAGCAACGGCGACAGATAGACCCGGAACTACGTAAACAGAGTATCATAGTAGCCCTACTGTCGTTATTTTAGCATACAAGCATTTTTTTTGTATGAGGGCTACCGTAATTTCGCATAAGCTGGCGCCACTGTCTTAACCATAAACGAGTGGCATTATTACTTCAAATCAAATTCTTCTGGATTTGCGTAATTTAAGATAAATAAAGGCTCTTATAGAGGTTTACATAAAGCCATAACGAAAAAAAACTACCAACGTAGAGAGCGAGAGAGAACACTTTTCTCATCTCATCGAGTCTGACACGCGACATTGCTACGTGTGCGTACCTTCAATACGGTGCAGTATCGCATGTACCAAACCCTCCTCGTCACTCAAATCCTCTAGTGGTGCGTGAAATGTTGACATTTGACATTTGACGTGAATCGTGGTTATGAGATGGTTAGGGATAATTTACAATGAGCACAATCAATATTTTTTTAGAATTATCTTTGTGAATACTGTTTTGGCTATCTTTACACCGTTTTTGGTCACTCAAAAATTTTAGTAATACAAGATAAGTGTAAAAAAATGTTTTTTTTTTTATAACTTCAAAAGGTACCTAGTACAGTGAGCAAAAACGGGGTGTCTTACCCTATATTGTAATATTTTACTTATTCAGTTGATTTCATTATTATGTTAATAATCACAATTTTATAACATCGTTTATTTCTTAATCCTTTTTCACTTTCTGTCAGAGATAAAAAGATAAAAACAGTATTTTAAAGTTCGTATGAACTATTCTAAATTATAAGATTTTAATATTTCTATTTTAGTACAGTTGCCTAGTTGTTCCAATTCTCGAAGGCGAGTGAGCTTTACATGTGTGGTGGCTCGATACTGTTCGTTGTTCCCAAGTTTTGATAGACATTACACTATCGTTATGTGCATGTACACACACACAAGTAAAGCTCGCTCGCCTTCGTGAGTTGCAAGAACTATACTTACGAGCAAAAGTATGGAATCACCCCGTTGTGTTTAGTGCCAGCCAAGCCATCATAAGAACTGAATGACTATGTATGTTAGTATCAATTTAAAGTATAAAATACACTGGTCATCACAAAAATCGACTCTCCCGCGACAAGCACTTTCAAACGTATGCATTCCCACTTCCCAAAAATGTTGGCACCATTTGAAAGCCTATTTCTAAAGTTCATTTCATTAAAGGAAAGGTTTTTACCCCAAAAATGTGTCTTTAGAAGAATCCAGAGTCACTTCTTCAAAAAATAGGTAGTTACGCTTGAGCCAACTTTTATGGTTTTAATACTGTTAAGTTGGGATTAATCGCTATCCATCTGTTAAAGAGGACACGTGAGATCATTATTTCGTTTTATAACCATAAAAATTGGTCTAATTGATCCCAGAGGTGAGCCCAAAGTTAGGTCTTTTTTCAAGTCACATATATTGTATATTATTATGTTAATCGTTTATTAAGAAATTAAATGTGTTTTCTTTATGTTATGTTGATGGATATTTATTGGGCTTTCAAATAACACCAATATTGTTAGGGCACCATGATTGTGTCAGTAGAAACGAGGTTTCCTGTAAAACGTAGGTGGGGCGATTTTTATGATGACCAGTATATTACCTTTAAAATGGTACCATTTTTATTTGTTTTTTAGTCATTTAATTCTTACGATCGCTCGGAACAAGTAGGGTGATTCCATATTTTTACTCGCTAGTGTATATTCTAAATTAGTATTAGTATCACAATAACATTCTTACCTCCAGCTACCCTCGGGTTGGCTTTCTTCCTCGGCCGTTCTCTACTAAACGCAGATCCGCTCTGTAGCGCTTCCATTAAACTGTAACAAATTAATTATTATTAAATGTATGTCGAAAAACATGTTTAAAAGTTTTATTCTAAACTAGCGGCCGCCCGCGACTTCGTACGCGTGGATCCCGTTTTACCCCCTTCATCTATCTTACGCGGTTTAGATTTTTTCATACAAATGTTTTTTCCCGCTAACTCCCGTTCCCGTGGGAATTTTGCAATATCCTGTTGTAACTAAGCTTTAAGTTTACTAAGGTACCTGCATGCCAAATTTCAAGCGTCTAACTTAAGCTGTTTAGATTTTTCATACAAAAGGATTTTCCCGCTAATTCCTATTCCCGTGGGAATTTCTAAGTATACTATAACCTGCCCAGGAGTATGAAGAATAATTGTACCAAGTTTCGTTAAAATCCGTCCAGTAGTTTTTGTTTCTATAAGGAACATACAGACAGACAGACAGACAGACAGACAGACAGACAAAAATTTTACTGATTGCATTTTTGGCATCAGTATCGATCACTAATCACCCCCTGATAGTTATTTTGAAAATATATTTCATGTACAGAATTGACCTCTCTACAGATTTATTATAAGTATAGAATAGATAAAGATTACAGGATAACCCCCCCTCGATGTGACGAAACGAGTCAACTATTGTGACTTGTCTCGTCACGTCATGTCGCGTCGTGTCGTAGTAGGTAGCGTCACGTCATGTAGCGTCGTGTACCGTCACGTCATGTCACGTCACGTCTTATGTTGCGTTGTCTATAGCGCCATGTACGCATGCATCCTTTTGCGTCATATAGCATCCTGTAGCATTCGATAGCGTCCTGTAACGTTACGTAGCGTCTTGTCGCGTCGCGTCACGTCGCGTCATGTGGCGACTCGTCGTGTAGCGTCATGTAGCATGGCGTCGCATCCTGTAGCGTTGCAAACTGGCATCGCGTCGCGTTGTGTATCGTCGTGTAGCGTCCTATAGCGTCATGTAGTGTAGCGTCGCGTCTTGTCGCATTGTGACATGTAGCGTCTTGTCACATTGTGTAGCGTTGTGTAGCGTCGAGTCGCGTTATGTAGCAGCGTCATGTCACGTAGTGTCACGTCGCATCGCGTAGCGTCACCTAGCTTCGTGTAGCGTCATGTAGCGTCGCGT
This sequence comes from Ostrinia nubilalis, assembly GCF_963855985.1. Taxonomy (NCBI): domain Eukaryota; kingdom Metazoa; phylum Arthropoda; class Insecta; order Lepidoptera; family Crambidae; genus Ostrinia; species Ostrinia nubilalis. Next base: position 6,039,320 of record NC_087116.1, on the reverse strand, counting down.
AGCGTCTACTAACCTGTCCATAACGCCCTCTTGCGCCTGGTCCATATCCACAAACTGCTTGTACCGATGCTGTCTGTCGCGCCTCTCTCTTTCTGCCGCGGCGCGCGCCTCGCGTGCCCTGCGCGCGCGTTCTTCCGTTTCCCGGATCAGAACGTTCTCTTGGTGGGCCGTCTGTGGACAGGATATTGTATTTTAGGCAACATTGTCCTACTTAATATTATAAACGCGAAAGTTTGTCTGGATGTCAACATGTTGCTCTTTGACGCAAAATCTTTACAGTATTATTGTTTATAACCCAGAATAACATATAGGCTATAATTTATAACGATCTATGACAAACTAAATTTCGCGGGCAAAAGCTAGTTTATCAATATTTCTATAATAACTAAGTACAGCGCATAACTGTTTTAAAACTAAGGAACACACTTTCATGCCCTAGACGTACATAAACGTCACTTAACTTGAATAAAACCGGCACACTAGTCCACTATCTCTGTCAAACTCAGGCATCTCTTCTTACTTTCTCTCAATTTACTCGCTCTTTCTTGTATTTTCTTCCTAGATTGTTTTACTACTATACCTGCCTTTCACTGTCTTTTATCTCTCTCGCTCTACAGTGACAAAAGTGTCACCTATCCAGCTGTGTCACGATTCTCCACGACTTTTTTGTTCCCTACCTATGACTGCGTAAAAGACTCCTCTATTTGCCTCTCTCTCTACCCTCGCCTTTCTCGCTCACTCCTTGTCTATATCTCGCCGTGAAGGAGTCTTTATGTCTTTCTCCTCCAGCATATACCCCTCTCGCTCTCACCGTGTTCCTGTGTAGCTAAAAATGTCTGTCAGACTGTCAACCATCTGTTGAGCTGTGTCTTGCTCTGCCTACGCCTCTCTCGCTCTCTCCCTGGTGAAAAGAATCCTCTATCTCCCTCTCATCATTTCAGCCACAGGACGTCCACTGCTGAACATAGGCCTCCCCCAATGACTTCCACATCGTACGGTTGGTAGCGGCCTGCATCCAACGCCTTCCTGCTACCTTTATCAGGTCGTCGGTCCACCTTGTGGGTTGACGATCTCCCTCTAGCTCCCCCCTATATATATCTCACCGTGAAAGAGTCCTTGAAGGTCTTGACATCAGCGAAGAATTCCTCCAAAGCATACTTCTGAGGGTCAAACACGAAGTATTCTGCTAGTTCCCCGTAAAGTGCCTCCATCTTGCGGCACATTGAATGAAGCAGGTCGCACTGAGAGCGCGTCTCTTTGGCGACACTGTGTCTTATGTCGTTGCTATAGAGGCGACTTTGCAACAAGAATGTATAGTCTTACTATGCTGTTGACTATACATCCGTTTGTCTTTTTGTCTCGCTTTTTCAGCCCCATCATAGGTTTTTCTAGGACTAAGATAGGTCTCTAGTAGAAACTAGGATACCAGAACTCTACTAAGAACAGTCGCTTAACTCGAATAAAGAAAAAGATCTTCCTTCATGTTGCACTAGCTCTCTCTCTCTCTCTCTCTCTCTGTCTCTATTACTCACTCTCAAATGTCTCGCTCTTTCTTGTATTGTCTCGCATTCTTCCTACATTGTTTTTACTACCATACCTGTTTCTCCCCCACTCTACAGCGATGAAAGTGCTATCTGTTGAGCTGTGTCTTGCTTTGTCACGCCTCTCTAGCTTTCTCCTTGCATCTCACCGTAAGAGTTATCTATCTCCCTCTGATTCTACCTACATTTCTCTCGCTCTCTCCCCATGTAAGGCCCGCCGTGAAGGATAAATAAAGACTTTATGTCTCTCTCTCCTCCAGCATATACCCCTCTCGCTCTCACCGTGTCCCTATGTAGCTAAAAAAGTAAAAATGTTTGTCAAAATGTCAACTCACCGTAAAGGAGTCTCTGAAAGTCTATATCTCCGTCCGTCTCGTTCTGCCGACGTCTCTCTCGCTCTCCCCATATCTCCCTATCTTTTGTACGTGTCTCTAACTAATATCTTACCGTGAAAGAGTCCTTGAATGTCTTGACATCAGCGAAGAATTCCTCCAAAGCGTACTTCTGAGGGTCAAACACGAAGTACTCTGCTAGTTCCTTGTAAAGTGCCTCCATCTTGCGGCACATTGAATGAAGCAGGTCGCACTGAGAGCGCGCCTCTTTGGCGAATGGCTGGTTTGCGGTTAAGGAAATTGAAATTAAAACTGTTAACGGATAAATTCAAATTATTGCCCTGTTAACGGATAAATTCAAATTATTGCCCAAGCAACTGCACTCAGGAGGATTTGATGAGTGCTGCTGACAACGCCACTCTTGTGGCGGAGTTTTGGGCTGACACTGTGTAGGTTTGTTGTCGACACGAAAAGAAGAAGAATTCAAATTATGTCACGTTTTGTAATTGGATAAAATTACAGTTCTTGCAACTCACGAAGGCGAGTGAGCTTTACTTGTGTGTACGTGTATATGCACATAACGATAATGTAATGTCTGTCAAAACTTTTGAACAACGAACAGTAGCGAGCCACCACACATGTAAAGCTCACTCGCCTTCGTGAAATCTTGTGAGATATTAGCTAAAGCCCGGTCTGTTAGCACGTAGAATTTTGTCCAATGACCCCAAGCTGCCCATCCTTATCGCTCGCGCGTCATTATATTGCTGTCGCGACTGTGCGACGGGCGCCCGCAGTGAGTGTGCGAGCGCGACAGCAACATAATTACGCGCGAGCGATAAGGATGGGCAGCTTGGGGTCATTGGACAAAATTCTACGTGCTCACAGACCAGACTATATTAGTTGCGATAACTAGTTAGGCCGGCTGCACTTTAAATTCCTTATTAGAATGTAATTTTAGGCCCTTTTCACGACATTTTTTCACGCCCCAATACAGGGTGTTCCAAAAAGTAGTGTCTAGCTGAAGCCCAGAGGTCATCACTAGGGCTACCCGAATCACCCCCATGTATGTTCCGCATTTTTTGATAGGTTTCGAGATATGATAGTTTTAAATATTTGTCGTTGGGCACTTTTTTGGTCACTGGCGCGAATAGATAATGTAATGCCTGATTTTTTTAATTATTATTATATGAATACTAGGCCTAGCTGATTCAGAACTATTTACTTACATCCATAACACGAATATAAACTAAAAAAAAAGGTAAAAATCCTGTAATGTAGTAAAAAAAAACATAACTCGAAAACTATCTAAAGTCGCGGTGATTCGGGCAGCCCTAGTGACGCTCTACCTCTGGGCTTCGGCTTGACACTACTTTTTGGGACATCCTGTATAAAGCCCTACCACCACTTCATCAGTTGATGATGATGATGATTTGTAAAGGATACAGTCATCTTCTCATGGAACAGGTCGTCCGGACACTGCGGCACCCGTGAGTTATTGAGATCCGTCTCAAGAGCCCTGATATCATTCTCCATTTTCTTCAGAGACTTTTGGAGATTCTCCATGGAGACACGCGCCGCTCTGTGGGGAAGAATTTGTTTATTTTTTCAAGGTGGACCGACGACATCATAAAGGTAGCAGGAAAGCGCTGGACGCAGGCCGCTACCAACCGGGCAACATGGAAAGCATTGGGGGAGGCCTATGTTCAGCAGTGGACGTCCTATGGCTGAGATGATGATGATGATTCAAGATGCAGAATCAGAAATGAGATCCATAAACGAACTAAAGTCGCTGCCATAGCCCGACGGATCAGCAAGCTGAAGTGGCAATGGGCAGGGCACATAGTACGCAGAACTGACGGCCGATGGGCAGCAAGGTTCTGTAGTGACGATCACGAGCCGGAAGATGAAGCGTGGGCAGGCCTCCCACTAGGTGGACCGACGATCTGGTGAAGGTAACGGGAGGTGCCTGGATGCGAGTGGCGCAGGACCGGTCTTTGTGGAAATCCTTGGGGGAGGCCTTTGTCCAGCAGTGGACGAATTTCGGCTGAAACGAACGAATGCGCTATAAGTGAGAACTACACAGACAGACTGACAAATCTAAATATATAAAAGGAGAAACTGACTGACTTAGTGACAGATCAACGCACAGCCTAAACGACTAAACGTAGGCACTTGAAATTTGGAAGGGACGTAGCTTAGGTACCGTAGAGGTGCACTAAGAAAGGAATTCCCGAAATTCCCACGGGAACGGGAATTAGCGGGAAAATCCTTTTGTATGAAAAGTCTAAGCCGCTTAAGTTAGACGCTTGAAATTTGGCATGCAGGTATCTTAGTAAACTTAAAGCTTAGTTACAACAGGATATTGAAAAATTCCCAAGGGAACGGGAGTTAGCGGGAAAATACATTTGTATGAAAAAATCTAAACCGCGTAAGATAGATGAAGGGGGTAAAACGGGATCCACGCGTACGAAGTCGCGGGCGGCCGCTAGTAACCTATATACCTGTCGATGTGTGGCATCTCTTCGGCGAAGGTCAGCGCGTCGGGAAACTTGTTTTCTATCGTCTCTACTAGGTAGTGAAGTAACGTCTGCTTGTTTTCTAGATCTTTCGTTGATGTTAACTGTAAACAAAACAAAGAGAATTATACGGTTTTGACTCGCCAGCGAGTGGACTGTATATTTACTGGGATAGGAACTGAGGGCTAAGTGTGAGTTTACATCAATGTTGTCACTAGTGAGCGGCTAAAAAATGAAATTAAATGTATGACGGATTGTACACCGCCTCTAGCGGAAACCTTCAAGAACTAAAATTTTCATATATTTTTTTAACGCGCTCACTAGGACCTTTGATGTAACTCACACTAAGCCTTCAGGCGGTAATTATGCAGAAGCTATTTATAAGGAAACTCAAAATAAAGCCAAAACAGAGTACATACATTGCACAAGACAGTACTTCAAAAGTAAGAAAAATATCAATATTAGTATAGCCTGACCAGGAACATAAAAACCCTCGCCATGTTGCGGAAAACTAATGGTACTAATTTCTTTTAATGGCAACAGTAACTGAAAACTTCATTGACATGTCACCTTGCATGTCAGTCTATTGCTGTCAAAGTGTAAACAAACTTTATTTTAAATGTATGCAATTGATTTTGTGAATTAAGTTGCTAAAATCTTTTTAAAGTCGTGAAAGAAAAGTGGTTCACAATGTGTTAAAGTATTTGTCGAAGAGAAATACTAAGGGTTCGGACAATATTTTCATTGAATAATGTTTCCGACAAAGGTTGTCAAATTGACTGACATGTTTATCGTATAGTACAGTCCACTATGAAAATTAGCTGTGGTTTGTTTCAACTACCTATTTTAAAGTTTTTTGTCACTTTCTAAGTGTTGAATTTTATGGAATTGGGAAAGAAGTACCGAGTTTGATGCGTTCATGAGCAGACATTGTAGTTGAATATTCAAGTTCTGAATTTGATTATTGATGAATAATAAAATAAATCCTACTAGCTCGATTGATGGTTTCATTTAATTTATTTAAACCAGGTTACCTATAATAATATTTTTTCGTTAATTTATGAAAATATCAAATTAGCCCGTAATCCTGAATCCTGATACATAAAGTTAGCCTATTAATTTAACACAGGTACGACTGTACTCAGTGTTGCACTATCAAATGCAATTGAGGCGCCTCTATGCCAGGGTTTTTATGTTCCTGGTCAGGCTATAAGTAAAAAAAAACCATAAACAAGATATCAAAATGGATTGGCAAAACTGTCTAGCGCTTAACTCAGCCAGTGCACGGGAGGGGTGACATTTGACGTGACAGAGCATACGAGTCTGACGCACATCTGACGTTTGACGCGTACCGCGCCGTTCCCATACCTCTTAGCGTGAGCTTTACTTGGGCTTCGTAACTTGGTGGTCAACACAGACTGACAAGCGAAAGATCGTGATCCTCAAGTCACAGTGGCAATGTACGCACGATAGTTTGAATTGGTGTTGGTGAAACTTTTATTGGCATTGTGTACGTGTACATGCACATAACGATAGTGTAATGTCTATCAACACTTGAAAAACGAACAGTAGCGAGCCACCACACATGTAAAGCTCACTCATCTTCGCGAATTGCAACAAATATACACGCTATACATACATACAGGGTAACGATAAGTGATCTCAGTCGATTATTTCTAAACTATACAAGATATCGAAAAACTGGTTACTGATCCTGAAAGTGCTTCACGAGCTCTATCAAACAGTCTTAATAATAGGTTACAGATTAAAATGGATATATCCGAAAATTCAATGTTTCCAGCTTCCATACATTTAGTACAGCCACACACATCTCTTGATAATATCATAGCAAGTAAATCCTAAAACCAATGTTCCCCATAATAATTTTAAACAAGTATAATAAGTTACCTTAGTCAAGAAGCTGATCTCGAACCCATACGCGCCAGCGTTGTTAGATCCGGTGTTCATGTAGTTCCCTAACAGCAGTAGTAATTCTAAGATCTTGGCGAACTTCTTGCTGGACTTGACCTCCTCGCACGCGGCCGTGCCCGAGACTATGTCCTGAAAATTATAGTAAAAAAAAACTCATCATCATCATCATCATTTCAGCCACAAGACGTCCACTGATGAACATAGGCCTCCCCCAATGCTTTCCACAATGGCCGGTTGGTGGCGGCCTGTATCCAGCGCCTTCCCTCTACCTTTATGAGGTCGTCGATCCACCTTGTGGCTGGACGTCCTACGAGGTACGTGGCCTCCACTCCAGAACCTTGCTGCCACTTCGGCCGTCAGAACTGTAACTGTACGGCCGTAAAAAACTGATAAAACTCATTTATTTATGCAAAAGGGCTTTTAAAAAGTACTCTAATAAATGGGCCAGTGCTGAGAAGAAGTCTCGGCGTAGTGTTCTCAGCTGTCTTGCTCGCACTTGAAATGCTAGAGAGAGGTAAGAGAGGGGTAGGAGAGATCCAAGAGAGGGGTAGGAGAGATCCAGGAGAGGGGTAGGAGAGATCCAGGAGAGGGGTAGGAGAGATCCAAGAGAGGGGTAGGAGAGATCCAGGAGGGCTAAGAGAGATCTAAGAGAGGAATAGGAGATATTTAGGACAGGGATAGGAGAGGTTTAGGAGAGGGGTAAGAGAGATCAAAGAGAGGGATAGGAGAGATTTAGAAGAGGCGTAGGAGGGAAAAATAGAGCGTCTTACTGGCTTAACTTCGGCGATGGTTTCTGCGTAGTGCTCTCTGAACGCAAGACTTCGTAACCGCGGCGCTAGACGTTTGATATCTGCCACGGTAGCGGCAAACTGCTCAGCTTCGACCAGCTCAGAGCATTTGTCTTTAGAGTTCTTAGTAGCTTAGAGAGAGGGACAGGGAGAAGAATAGAGGCTGAAAGAAACAGTACGGGCTTCGAGTGAGAGAGAGGGCACTGACCTGCTTGACATGGCGAGTCTCAGCGTAGTGTTCTCAGCTGTCCCGCTCGCACTTGAGACGCAAGAGAGAAAGGTAAGAGAGAGGTAGGAGATATCTAGGATGGTATTAGGAGAGATCCAGGAGAGATCTAAGAGAGGGGTAGGCAATATCTAGGAGATATTTCAGAGAGGCGTAGGAGAGAAAATAGAGACGCTAGAGAGGTAAGAGCCGTAGGGGAGATCTAGGAGAGGGGTAAGAGAGTCGTAGGAGAGATCTAAGAGAGGGATAGGAGAGATTTACGAGAGAGGAAAAAAAAACAACTTACCGGCTTGACCTCAGCAATAGTCTCAGCATAGTGTTCTCTGAACGCGAGACTTCGTAACCGCGGCGCCAGACGTTTAATATCAGCCACGGTAGCGGCAAACTGCTCAGCTTCGACCAACTCGGAGCATTTGTCTTTGAGCTCTGCTAGTTTCTTCATCTGATCCGCTGGGGGGAGGTACTGGGGACAAAGATATTTATTTATTTACTGAAAATTTAAGTTTTCATCATCATCATCTGAGCCATAGGACGTCCACTGCTGAACATAGGCCTCCCCCAATGCTTTCCATGTTGCCCGGTTGGTAGCGGCCTGCATCCGGCACCTTCCTACCTTTACGATGTCGTCGGTCCACATTGGACGTCCCACGCTACGTTTTTCGGTACGCGGCCTCCACATTTAAGTTTTATATTATAGTGTAACAATAGTGTAATAACACTATCGATTATTGTTCGATTGTTTCATAATGAACAAAAAATTGCTTGTTAAAGTCGATAGTCCACTATTTATTTCGATTTCACAAAACAATGACAATATTCGATACTTACTTATCGAATATTGTCAATTTAGTCCATAGATTTACTAATCGATTTATCCATCGATTACATGCATAATCGATATAAATAGATTTTCATAGAAATAACTAATAAATGTTTTCACATTCCACAAGATTATCGATTAGTAATCAATTTTTCCAATCGATTACTAACCGATAATCATCAATCGCCTTACCTGTACAAGAAGACCCAGTACATCGAGTATTAATCAATATTTCCCCAATCTGTTACTGATAGATTTTTTTTTCTCTACTACTTTACTGAGAGATTTTAAAAAAATACCTCAGGCACTGAGTTAACACTAGAAGTGCCGAAGATTACGACCCCCCTAAAAGCGCCGCTGGGTCAATTTTGTCCCGGCATGTATTTTGTAACATTTTTTAAGTTTCAGGCATGAATATTATGGTTAAAACTATTTGTAGTATCCTTAAAAAAAGGTTTATCTATGTGGTTAAAACAATATGTACTTATTTCTTTAAAAATATAAATGTATTCAATTTTAATTTGGAATTATTAAAATTTAGATATTTTTGGTTTCATTTAAAAATAGTCACATATTACGTGGTGGTATACTGTATTAAAATCATGAAATTACTGCTTTAACTAGTCATTATTATTTTTAAATAAAAAATAAATATCTTAAAAATAATAGTGCACATTTTGCACAAAGTTTTTTTGTATGGTTTTTTGTCTATCTGGTGTACTATGTGTTTAGGAATTTCTATAGGTATGGTTATTTTTCTGTTATCTGTACACAAACAATTAAGTTTTTGACCAATTACAATGAAAATTATGTACGTTTAATCTTCAAAATTTTATAACTCACACATTTTAAAAATGTATCAAATCATACAATGTATGAACTGGCTTATGTCTAGAGGCCATCTTCCTACTAATATTATAAATGTAAAAGTTAATAAATATTGATGAATTGAAGGATGGATGGACTGATGAATGGATAGGATGGATAAATAGGTGGATATATGCCTGGAACTTGAACTAAGTGAGTATGGATTCATGGTTAGATCGATGGATGTTTTTTCACTCTTTTACGCATAAAATACTAAGCCGATCTTAATAAAACTTTGCAATTTTATTGTTTATACTTCAGAATAACATAATATAGGCTATAATTTAGAGTAATGTTCAGTTATTTGGTCAAAAAGCAACGATAAGTGTCAAGAAATTAGGTCTTTCTATGATAAACTTAATTTCTCACGGGTGAAGTCACAGGCAAAAACTAGTACAATATATTTACATTTCTGCATTGTCACGAGTCACCTAAACTCTCCTTACCTCTCCACTTTCGTATCTCCTCGAAAAAAGGACTCTTCATCGAATTATTGTGGCAAATACCAGGGTGGGACAAAATTGACCCAGTGGCGCTTCTAGGTAAAACCGATTTTAAATTTTTTTCTATTAATGTTATATTATCAAAAACATTAAAAAATGATAAAATTCAATAAAGAAAAAGTCAAAAAGTTTCATGGACTTTCGTTGAAAAATAAAAAAGTTAGAGCTGATCAAACTCGCGAGTGGGACAAAAATGGGACGGCGGCCTTTCTAGTGTTAAGCGCTAGAAGGATGGGTTGCACCATCTTACTTAGACTTTAACAAACGACGAAAAACTGTCAAACTCCCTACAAAAAACACCGGTTATCGTAATAGCCTTTTTAGGTTAAATTACCTGCACAAGTAGATCCTAAACGTCAGCTGTCAGCACTGTATTATCACACTGAAGCACGGCCGTCCTTATACGCTCATAGGGCAGGTGCTTTAAGGAACCACCCAGCAAGATGGACAGATTCTGAGCCGCCTTGCTGTCCAGGACCTTCAGGTCTTTCACCTTCTTCAGAGTGTGGTAATCGATTACTAATCGAGTGTCTTAGAATCAATTTCAATCGATCTTCATAAAATTTACTAATCGATTGTCACAAAGTTACTAATCGATTTCTCAATCGATTATAATCGATGTTTCTAATCGATTATTATTACTCGGTTGTCGCAAAGTTACTAATCGATTGTCACAAAGTTACTATACTAATCGATAAGTTTCTAATCGATTACTCTTCAATCGAATATAAATCGATTGTCTCAAAGTTACTAATCGATTATAAATCGATTGTCTCAAAGTTACTAATCGATTATAAATCGATTGTCACAAAAGTTAGTAATCGATTTCTCAATCGATTCTTCTTCGAGTATTAATCGATTGCCACAAAGTTAGTAATCGATTTTTTTACAATCGATTATGAATCGATTGTCATCTAGCTACTAATCAAAGCCTCACCTGCACGAGTAAATCCAAAACGTCAGCCGTCAGCACTGTATTATCACACTGCAGCACGGCCGTCCTTATACGCTCATATGGTAGATGCTTTAGAGAACCACCCAATAAGATGGACAGATTCTGAGCCGCCTTGCTGTCCAGGACCTTCAGGTCTTTCACCTTCTTCAGAGTGTGGTAATCGATTACTAATCGAGTGTCTTAGAATAGATTTCAATCGATCTTCATAAAATTTACTAATCGATTGTCACAAAGTTACTAATCGATTTCTCAATCGATTATAATCGATGTTTCTAATCGATTATTACTCGGTTGTCACAAAGTTACTAATCGATTATTAATCGATTGTCACAAAGTTACTATACTAATCGATAAGTTTCTAATCGATTACTCTTCAATCGAATATAAATCGATTGTCTCAAAGTTACTAATCGATTATAAATCGATTGTCCCAAAAGTTACTAATCGATTTCTCAATCGATTCTTCTCCAGTATCGATTATTAATCGATTGCCACAAAGTTAGTAATCGATATTTTTACAATCGATTATGAATCGATTGTTATCTAGCTACTAATCAATGCCTCACCTGCACAAGCAAATCCAAAACATCAGCCGTCAGCACAGTATTGTCGCACTGCAACACAGCTGTTCTTATACGCTCGTAGGGCAGGTGCTTTAGAGAACCACCCAATAAGATGGACAGATTCTGAGCCGCCTTGCTGTCCAGGACCTTCAGGTCTTTCACCTTCTTGAGAGTGTGGACCCTGTGTCAGTTGAGATAGGAACGTATAAATGCTGTGATATACAGGGTGTCCCAGAATCGACATGCAATAAATAATTTGAATTTGAATTTGAATTTGACACGCCACACTCACACCGCAGTTAGATGGGAGTAAGACGCATCGAATAAGGGACGCTGTAGATGGGCCTAGACGAATCGAATCAGGGACGCACCTTATTGGGACGGCACGGCAAGAGATTTTTAGGAGACGAATAATACAATTTTTTATTACGCTAGGTTTAAAATTGCAATGTTTTAGCAAGCCACCTAAAAATCCCTTTGCTGTGCCGATAATGTGCACAGTGCGCAGTCCCTTATTCGATGCGTCTTAGGCCCTATCTAAATGCGATGTTAGTGTGGCGTGCCGATTTTGGGACACACTGTATATTCGTTTTGATAGATGTGATCAAAGAAAAGGATATGCCCACGACTTGATGTTAAAGCGAGTTAAATTGTTTAAGTAATAAGGAATTCATCATAGTGTATTATTTTATCAATCAATAAATAGCAACGATAACCGAACGGTGGGTCGGACTGGCCGACTCGAGGTACGAGGAATGCGGGTTCGAATCCCACCGCCGCTTGACTATTGTGGTGAGCCCACTCGTAACACATGCTTGTTTAGCATAACACGAGGGGCTAACGGGACTATTAGTAAATTGTGCAATAAAGATTGCTAAGAATCTTAAAAAGAAGCTGAAATACTGAACCTATCACGTTCACGTGTCAATTCTTTTTTATTTTGACAGTATAAAGGAAGCGAAGTCGCGTGCAAAAGCTAGTAACAGAATATTACAATGAATGTCTTACTTATCAACAGCATCTTCGTTCTTCTTGGCCACTGGTTTGCTGGAGAACTTTAACGCTAGCCCTGAGAGAATGTCTGGCGAAGCGAGCTTATCCTCTTGCACCTAAACACAATAAATTAGAAACCAATTGTTAAATCTATTGGGTATTTGACATCACTTATCAATTATTCCATAGCATTTTTCTAAAAGACCGCATCATTTTGTTATTAAAAACTCAAGTATTTTTAATTAATGTGACACTTTTAGATGCATTAATATTGTTAAAAAGTTACGTCATCAAAATAGTGACGTCATCGAGCTTATTGCTATCGTTTTTTTTTATCCACAACGAGGAAGCTTTTGTAAAAGTTTGGAGGAAGTCAAAGGATTTTGAAACGTGAAGTGTGTAAATGTCGTCATAAATATGGTTGCCCAACGTGACAAAAATCGGAAATAATAATCTTAAGTCCGGTCGCCGAGCGGATCGAATTTCGTCCAATAACCCCAAGCTCACACACCCACGCGACAGCAATATAATTACGTGTGAGTGATAAGGATGGGTAGCTTGGGGTCATTGGACGTATCTGTTCGGCGACCGGACTTTAGTACTGATAGTAGCGCTCTCCTGACAATGACAATAGCTGGAACGGTTCAGAGTAATTAAATCAAAAGAAAATGTAACTCACGTTGACCCAAAAAGCCTTTTCCGACATCTTCTGAGGCACTATGGTCTTCCAGTTGGCCCTCTTCAGAGGTCCCTCGACCTCCCACTTCTTTTTGGGCTTAAGCCCGTATGGCAGCACGTCTGGTTGGGGCTGCAACAAATTTATAAATAAATAAACAGTACAGCAGAGTAAAATAGAATCACGCCCACTTTTTCAGTGGTTGTCTAAGTCAAAACCAAAAAATATTGTTCGTTGTATAACTATACCGGGTGGAAACGATAAGTGATTTTACTCGATTATTTCTAAACTATACAAGATATCGAAAAACTGGTTGCTGATCCTGAAAGTGTTTCACGAGCTCTTTCAAACGGTACTTATAATAGGTTACAGAATAATCTGGAACTATCCGAAAATTTAATGTTTCCAGCTATAATGAGTTTCCGTTATAATGAGAATTAGAATCCTAATTATGTTCTTTCTCGGTACTGGAAAAATGCAACAATAAAGTTTAAAATATTATTATAGGTCATAAGATATTTTTGAAATAGGGACGCGTGCGATTAAGTTTTTCCGTTGCAGACAAAATTTCACAGGTATAGTTGTTGCAATTCACGAAGGCGAGTGAGCTTTAGTGCCTTTTCACACGTTCCGGTTGCCGGCTATCCGGCGCCGGGTACCCGGTGGTGAAGTGTATGGGCATGGTACGTAGCTTTCACATGTTCCGGCGTAATTAATCCGGCATGCCCATACATTCACGACCGGGTACCCGGCGCCGGATAGCCGGCAACCGGAACGTGTGAAAAGGCACTTACATGTGTGGTGGTTCGCTACTGTTCGTTTCTCTATCACACACTATACATACTTATTACACTATAATTATGTATGTACACGTACACGTACACACACAAGTAAAGCTCACTCGCTTTCGTAAGTTGCAAGAACTATAATAAAATACACTTACCATCCTCGGCATGGCCGGGCCGCCCATCATGGGGGGCGGCCATACTTCGAAAAATTTTTAACTCAAGAATAAAATTGTCATTTTGACATACTCCCCATACAGAAACTGTCAATAGGCCAATTTTATTCTTCAGTTAAAAGTTATTTAATGGTTGAAAAATCTCTAAGCAAAATTATTTATTTAATGACTCCTGATTAGACATTCCTTTCCTTTCATTGCAGTTTCTTGGGGGCTGTCTTTGTCAAGCAGTGGACTTCCTTTAGCATAGGCGCAGATCACCTACTTTTAGTGACTCGGGCTGTTTTTTTTTTATTTTTTATTTATTTATTTATTTCCAAGCTTAAGCCTATTTTTACAGAAATCCAATACAATGTTAATCAGTATGGAGACGTATGGAAGTGCGCACGTGGGATCGGCCGATTCTTCATACAAATTAGAATCGGGGCCAAGGCCGACTAAAAGGTCTGCGAGGAGTCTTAACAGGCTCTTTTCCAAGGGTTTCCAATACATATATCCATATTATAAGAGACTAACAGTGGTGTGAATCAGGTAGAACAGGACATGATGTCGCACGCAAGAGGATTTAATGAATGCAGCTGACAACGCCACTCTTGTGACTGACACTGTGTAGATTTGTTGTCGACACGATGAGAAGAAGATACATGACTGGCAGTGGTGTGAATCTAAAATAAACTTACCATCCTCGGCATCGCCGGGCCGCCCATCATCGGCGGCGGCGGCGGTCGCGGCCCGCCCATCATGGGCGGCGGCGGCGGCGGCGGCGGGCCGCAGCCCGGCGGCGGTGGAGGCGGCGGCGGCCCGCCGGGCATGGGAGGCGGCGGCGGCGGCGGCGGGCCTCCACCTGCTATAGAATGACGTGACATAGACAGTTTGACACCATACCCCAATAATTCGAAACCACAACTGTTTTAAAAAGACTCTTCGTTCTGGTCTTAAAAACCTAATTTATTTTAAATTACCTGTAAATTTCGATTTTTGTTCGAATTGTAATTGAAAAAAGTAGTTTAATTGGGTTGACTAAATAGTGATGTCACTTGCTTGTAGTGCCATACAAAATCAATGGGAGAGTTTCGTTTTGACAGTTTTAAAAAGTACGTCAAATGACTGTGGTCATGAATCAACATGTCTATTGAGTATAGATCCAATATACTGAACTGTCCTATCCGTGAAATTGACAGCGGAGCACCACGGTCAATACCGGATCGCTGATTCTAATTTAAGCCATGTTGGAAACTATATAGGGTGGAATTTTGTAATGCCACCTAGAGGGAAAGCACTCTTAATATTGTAGATAGAACATTTTACTCAAAGAAAACATTCCTTTATTTTTGAAAAGAAAGAGAACTGCATTCAAAGATTTCCGATTTTTTTCGAAAATTCACCACCTTACCATAAAATTTTCTGTAAATAATTAAAATAATTTAAGATTTCATGATTTTCCTTTCACTTAATTTATTAAGTTTGTTAGAGAGATTTCATCCTTATACTTAACCCTAACGATCGATGCAACAAAAATACAGGGTGTTATTTTTAACAGATTTTAGTTGGTTCAATTCTCGGCACTCCAAGCAAATTTTTGGAAATCTTTGTTCGTTGAAAGGCAGTTCTATTTCTTTTCGAAAATAAAGGAATTTTTTCTTTGAGTAAAATTTTCTATCTACAATATTAAGAGTACTTTCCCTCCAGGTGGCATTTCAAAATCCCACCCTGTATAGCTGAACGATGGTGGCGTCCCCTTGTCAATGAGTTTGGTGGGACAGTTTAGTTTAGGTCATCTATACGTGTTTTGTACCAATTTTTTGTGTAGTTAAGTTTTTGTTTATAGAAAAGAGAAAAGAAGATCTGACTAAAACCTGATTGAGTTACTGCGCACCGAGAATCAAATCAAAATCAAATCTATACTAATATTATAAAGAGGTAAAGTTTGTGTGTTTGAATATTTGTTAAATTGTAAGGGGTAATCTCGGGATCTACCGAACCAATTTTAAAAATTCTTTCACCAATAGAAAACCACATTATTACTGAGTGTCATAGGCTATATAAAAAACCGAAAAATTCCACGCGAGCGAAGCCGCGGGCGGAAAGCTAGAATTTTGGGTACCTATTTTTTTTGTATATGTCTTTTGTAAACCCACTTAAATTATAGCGCATGCAATGCCAATAAATGAACATAAACGAAAAAAAATAAGTCTTAAAACCAACCTGAGGGCATCGGCGGCGGCGGTGGCGGGCCTCCTACACGAAAGAGATGGATATAGTGAGCATGCGTACGTGCGAGTGAGATAGAAGATATAAATGTTATTGACCTCATGCAGTTTAAAGACAGTTAGATCGAGATCTCCCAGCTTGAAGAATCTTTTTGACCGAGATCAGGGGGCTTAATGTGAGTTTACATCAAACGTAATTCGATAATAGTGCGTAAAAAAATACATTAAATGTATGACGGATTGTACAGCGCCCCTAGCGGAAACTTTTAGGAATTAAAATCTTTATATATTTTTTGACGCACTCGATATCGAATGCGTTTGATGTAAGCTCATAGTAAGCCCCTTGTTGACTTGCGGATTTAATATATTGATTTCATTTCTGGTCAGCATACACTTACAGATCTCTGCATGACCCAAAGGTGTTTTGTACACATTTTTGTGTAATAAACTTTAAATAAAAACGCCAAGGCTAAAGAAATGGTAGAAAGAAGAACGGTCACGTCCCATACAAAAAAAACCCAGACCCGACAGAAACGAGACATACCTCAGTTTTTTTGTCATGTCTTAATTAGTTAAATTATATATTTTTTATATTCGAAATCTATGTATAACACCAAAATATTAGCCTTTGCTTTTGTTCAGGCGTTATACAAAAACTAATACAAAATGCCTATTTATCACCAAAATTGGTAAATGTATGTACCTAAATGTCTATTACAGCTGCTATGGAATGTATCTAGGTGACCTGGAGATACAGCCGGATTATACAGGGTGGTTATACATATGGAACGATAAGTGATCTCTCTCGATTATTTCTAAACTATACAAGATATCGAAAAACTAGTTACTGATTCTGAAAGTGCTTCACGAGCTCTTTTAAATGGTACCAATAATAGGTTACAGATTATGGAAGCTGGTAACATTGAATTTTTGGATTTTGTAACTTCTCGTTTCCACCCTGTATAATCCGGCTGTATCTCCAGGTCACCTAGATACATTCCATAGCAGCTGTAATAGCCATTTAGGTACATACATTTACCAATTTTGGTGATAAATAGGCATTTTGTATTAGTTTTTGTTTAACGCCTGAACAAAAACAAAGGGTAATATTTTGGTGTTATACATAGATTTCGAATATAAAAAATATATAATTTAACTAATTAAGACATGACAAAAAAACTGAGGTATGTCTCGTTTCTGTCGGGCCTGGGTCACAGATGACCGTTCTTCTTTGAAACATGCATATTCAAAAAGTATTGTTAAAATAAATTCTTAGGCTGGGTTGCACCATCTTACTTTGACTGTAACAAATGTCAAAAACCTGTCAAACTTCATACAAAAATCACCGGTTATCGTTATAATATCGTTACACTGAAAACCAGCGTCGTGGCCTTCCCCACCGTGGGCCACGGCATATGCTGAGTGGAGTCCCATTGCAGTGGGCATCGCTGTTGCAACAGGATAGCACTGCTCAGTTCACTTTTTATTTCCTTGTAATATTTATGTGCCTTTTTATTATTCTGTCTTTTTTCTGTATTACTTTCTTTGTTCTCTAAGTGATGTTCATCGTAATAAATATTTCTTTCTTTTCTTTATTTCTTACTAGCTGACCCGGCGAACTCTGTTCCGCCTTAAAGGCAATAAATAAGCAAATCTTTCCTTATTTGCTCACCGTTTAGACCTACCCTGGACTACGACAAACATTTTAACACCAAAATCAGCTCAACCGGCCCAGCCGTTCTCGAGTTTTAATCAGACTAACGAACATCAATTCATTTTTATTTATATACATAGACTAGCTGACCCGGCGAACTCTGTTCCGCCCTTAAAGGCAATAAATAAGCCATCGCAATTTTTCCTTATTTACTCAGCTCACCGTTTAGACCTACCCTGGACTACGACAAACATTTTAAAACCAAAATCAGCTCAATCTGCCCAGCCGTTCTCGAGTTTTAATCAGACTAACGAACAGCAATTCATTTTTATTTATATGGATAGTTACGGTCAAAGTTAGGTGGTGCAACTCAGCCTTAAAGTATTGATATAAAACTCACCTCCGGGCATCGGTGGGGGTGGCGGAGGGGCGGGGCCTCCGGGGCTGCCTATCACCTGTCAAATTTTCATATTTTAGTATTTCAGACACAAATCTATCTAATCTAAATATATAAAAGGAGAAACTGACTGACTGACTGACATATCAACGCACAGCCTAAACGGCTTAACGTGGACACTTGAAATTTGGGAGGGACGTAGCTTAGGTACCGTAGAGGTGCACTAAGAAAGGAATTCCCGAAATTCCCACGGGAACGGGAATTAGCAGGAAAATCCTTTTGTATGAAAAATCTAAACCGTTTAAGTTAGACGCTTGAAATTTGGCATGCAGGTACCTTAGTAAACTTAAAGCTTAGTTACAACAGGATATTGTAAAATTCCCACGGGAACGGGAGTTAGCGGGAAAAAACATTTGTATGAAAAAATCTAAACCGCTTAAGATAGATGAAGGGGGTAAAACGGGATCCACGCGTACGAAGTCGCGGGCGGCCGCTAGTTCTATAGATATAGGGTAGAAATTTCTTTGTAGTCGAGTAGGAAGCAGCAGACAGACGTTATAGATCGTTCCACGAAGACGCGCCCCACCATTCTTCCGCTAATGTTTGAATGTTATCAGTACGGGACTATTCCTACCTCTCGTTCCCACCGCTGCAACTAGTGAACAACCCAACCAGTGAAGGTCAAGTGTGTCCCGGGGGAAAGTTAAACTGTCATTGGACCCGCAACGAAATTAATCAGAAGAACATAAGGAGGAGTTCGAAATTAATGTTCGACTTCCCTCCATTGCAAAGCGGATGACAGATGACAAACAAAGGTTTAAAACCTTTAAGAACCGGTACACGCTAAATGCTCCATGAGTGCAGACGCACACTACAATAATGCCTTACGGATTGCTCGGACCACACTCCCCGCACCCCGCGCGACCGGGACCAAACATTGCTGGGGCGCGGCCGAGTGGATGAAACTATTTATATCATCTCTAGCAAGTAAATGATGTTAAACAAATATAGCTCTTTTTACGTCTAAAATAACAGCGATATTCCTGTGCACGTTGTGTGATGCTTTTTCATAGGAATATGGCTTTTATTATCTTGCATGACGCCACCAGGCCCATATATTCAAATAAAGACTATTATATTTTATTCTTGCCTGCCCACAATTACCTTATATAACATCCTCCGACCCGGTATCTTAATATGTGACACTCTAGTGTCTTAATGGTGGTAATAATATAGCTTCTATTGCCTTAGCAATAGCGGCGATGATCCCTTGTGTGTTACACCCACTGACCCGTCATCTTATGTGACGCTGTAGTGTCTTAATGTTGGTAGTAAAATATAGCTTCACTACCTTAGCAATAGCGGCGATATTCCCTTGCGTGACACCGCCTAACCCAGTATTTTTGTATGACACTTTTGTGGTTAAATAGTGACAATAATATAGTACTTATTGCCTTAGCAATAGCGAGAATATACCCTTGCATTATTACACTTCCTAACCCAGTATCTTGTATGACGCTTGTGTGCCTAATCTATGACAGGAATACAGCTCTAATTGCCTTGACAATAGCGGCGATATTTCCTTGTGTGTTCCCAGTGACCTGTCATCTTGTGTGACGCTCTAGTGTCTTAATGTTGATAACAATATAGCGTCTATAACCTTAGCATTAGCGGCGATATTCCCTTGCGTGACGTGCCTGTTTCAGACTGTCTTCTTTTGCTCCGCTTTTTTACCAAAAAAGCGATACGAATATGGCTCTTATTACCTTAGCAATAGCAGCGATATTCCCTTGCATTACACCTCCTGACCCAGTATTTTGTATGACGCTTCTGTACCTAAGTTATGACAGTAATATAGCTCTTTGTGACAGCAAAACAAGTCGTATTACCTTGGCAATAGCGGCAATATTCCCTTGCGTTCCCTTCTGACTTGACTCTTCTATGACACTCTTGAGCCTATATCGTGACAGTAATCTAGCTTCTATTACCTTAGCAATAGCGGCAATATTCCCTTGCGTGACACCTACAGTTACTGACTTGACTCTTCTATAACACTTTTGAGCCTAAATCGCAACAGTAATATAGCTTGTATTACCTTAGCAATAGCGGCGATATTTCCCTGCGTGACGCCACCAGGCCCCGTGGGACTGGCGGCCTGTTTGAGCCTGACTTCTAGATGTAAGACTCCTTTATGTATGAGACGTATTTGCTATCGGACTATAGCTCTTTTTACCTTAGCAATAGCGGCGATATTCCCTTGCATTATTACACTTCCTGATCCAATATCTTGTATGACGCTTCTGAGCCTAAATCGTGACACTAATATAGCTTCTATTACCTTAGCAATAGCGGCGATATTCCCCTGCGTGACGCCACCAGGCCCCGTCGGACTGGCGACCTGTTTGAGCCTGTCTTCTAGATGTAAGGCTCCCTTATGTATGAGACGTATTTGTGATAAGAATATATTATTTATTAACTTAGCAATAGCGGCGATATTCCCTTGCATTACATCTCCTGACCCAGTATTTTGTATGACGCTTCTGTACCTAAGTTATGACAGTAATATAGCTCTTTGTGACAGCAAAACAAGTCTTATTACCTTAGCAATAGCGGCGATATTCCCCTGCGTGACGCCGCCAGGCCGCGTAGGACTGGCGGCCTGTTTGACCCTATCTTCTTTTATTCAGCTTTTTTACCAAAAGTGCGATACAAATATAGCTTCCATTACCTTAGCAATAGCGAGGATATTCCCTTGCATTATTACACCCATTATCTTGTATGACACTTTTGTTTAAATCGTGACAGTAATCTAGCTTCTATTACCTTAGCAATAGCGGCGATATTCCCCTGCGTGACGCCACCAGGCCCCGTGGGACTGGCGGCCTGTTTGAGCCTGTCTTCTAGATGTAAGGCTCTCTTATGTATGAGACGTATTTGTTACAGGAATACAGCTTCTAATACCTTATCAATAACGGCGATATTCCCCTGCATAACACCTTTTGACCAGGTATCTTCTATGACGCCCTAGTGTCTTAATGGTGACAGTAATATAGCTCTTACTACCTTGGCAATAGCGGCGATATTTCCCTGCGAGACGCCACCAGGCCCCGTCGGACTGGCGGCCTGTTTGAGCCTGTCTTCTAGATGTAAGGCTCTCGCTTCAGCCTCTTGCCGAGCCGCGATCGCCGCTTCCAGTTTGGTCTTTAATTCTTCCACTTTTCTTTCTTCTTCTGCCCGAGATTTTTCTAGAAGAAAACATTAGTTGTGTTTAAAAATCAATACATAGAAAGTCGTTGTTTCAAAACGGATTTTTTTTAAAATAATATTGTTCGTTATTGAAATCTTCTAGCAGTGGATGTTTGGTGAAAACTTGAAAACAACGAATTGCAACAAAATTATTGTTTTTTTTTATGTTTTTAATGCCCGTTTTCACCATTAATCCCTAATTTTTAAGTGACCCCTATGAAAACAAAATGCCTGATATGTGTTACCATAGGAGTCACTTAAAAATTAGGGATTGATGCTGTACATAGACCTCCACACTTATCCAGATTGACCGGTTGGTAGCGGCCTGCATCCATCGCCTTTCTGCTACCTTTATAAGGTCATCTGTCCTCCAGGCGGACGTCTCACACTGCACTTATAGTTCTAGCGCGTAACTTAGTCAGCCTGAGGTATGCGAGCGGCACGGGAGGCTGTTTTTGTGACTTCAAATGTCAGCTAGACTTCAAATGTCAGCTAGACTTCAAATGTCAGCTAGACTTCAGATGTCAGCTAGACTTCAGATGTCAGCTAGACTTCAGATGTCAGCTAGACTTCAGATGTCAGCTAGACTTCAGATGTCTTCAGACTTTTATGCTTTCTCAAGTTACAATATGTCAATGTTGCCCCTCGCGTGCCGCTCCCATACCTCAGGCACTGACTGAGTAATGCACTAGGCTTGTAACGTACCTATTAACCCGTCGATGAGCGGTTGCACGTCGATGTTGAAACGCTGTGTCGCCCTGAAGTCCGGATCGTAGCCGTTCTTGTGTAGAACTATCTGGGTTATACATTCTTCTATGAGTTTGTAGTATGCTGGCCTGGAAGGAATAAAGGCTTTGTTTAAGAAGACTTATAATTTTATCATCATCATATCGTTTAGTGTTCTTCTTCTGTGTTTTATCACTCATAATGGTCAGAGGTGGAATTTTGTGAAGCAATCGTAATCATTTGACAGTTCATAACGTACGATAAAGTCAGTTAAACAAAGCGTTTGACAGAATAATCGTAAGTTATGAACTGTCAAATGATTACGATTGCTTTACACAATTCCACCTCAGGTCTTTTGGTCTCCTCTGTGTTTTGAGAATAGTACGTCACTAGTGGTACACACAACACTACGGCCTAAGATGGCGTCGTGCTCTATTATCTTTGGTTATTGTCTTGTGATTGTACCAAATGTGTTTCTTTATTTAATAACTAGCTTTTGCCCGCGGCTTCACCCGCGTGTAATTTAGTGTGTCACAGATCGATATAAATTATAGCCTATATGTTATAAACAATAATACAGTAAAGTTTCATCAAAATCCGTTAAGTAGTTTTTGCGTGAAAGAGTAACAAACATGTTAATATCCAGACATCCATACAAACTTTCGCATTTATAATATTAGTAAGATACTGACCTGATAAGCTCATCGTCCCGTATAAAAAGTAGATGCTGTAGTATCGATAGCAGGTAGGGCTCCGCTGGCGTGTCCATCGCTAGGTTTTTCACCAACTCGAAACACTCGTTCGCATCGTTGAAATCCACTCTGAAAGTAATATTTATTTATTTTAAACTTTGCACATAACATTACAAAGGGCGAACTTAATAACGTACGGCATTTTGAACCAGTCGACTTTTCGGCTAATCAGAATAGAATAGAATATTGTGTGTGGTTAGATGCTTATAAGAATAAGCTAAAAATAAGGTAAATATGGCATTATTTTACAATTTTTAGGAGCACTGCTCTTGCCCTTGCCCCCAGGCAGCCTTTTATTATTGTTTACTAGCTTTATGCCCGCGGCTTCACCCGCGTGAAATTCAGTTTGTCACAGATCGTCATAAATGTATATAGCCTATATGTTATTCTGGGTTATAAACAATAATACTGTAAAGTTTCATCAAATCCGTTCAGCAGTTTTTGCGTGAAAAAGTAACAAACATCGAGACATCCATACAAACTTTCGCATTTATAATATTAGTAGCAAGTAGGATAATATGGCTGCCTGGCCACGGGAACGGAGCGGAGCGGAAGCGGAGAGAAGGGAAAAATGGGAAAAAATTGGAGTGGAATTGGGGAAGAGAAGTGGAGCGAAGAGGGGAAGCGGATATGAAGCGGAAAAGAATGCGGAGAGCGGATAATTATCTGACATCGAATTTTACCAGAAAACGGAGGGGCTTTGAAGAAAGGAAGCGGAGAGCAAGCGGAGAGCGGATAATTACCTGACGTCATCGAATTTAGCCAGGAACTCATCTTGATCGGCCGCTGCGTGCGTGTCAAACACGTGCATCTGGATCTGACGCGAGCCTTCCGCGCCCGCGCGTAATTCATCTGGAAAGACATGCATTTTATTTATTAGGAACCTAACCAACTGTATATTTATTTATTTATATTAAACGGCAGACAGTGGTGACTGAGTTTGTTGCGGCGCTTCTTCTCAGCACTTGCCAAATGTTGGTCTCGAAGCGCTGGTAGGGTAAAAAGATTATGAGACATGTAGAGGCTCCTTAAGAGCAAAATATTTGACGATTTGTAAGTACTATTTATTAGTCTAAACAAATAAAGGAATTTCTTTATTTGTTTAGACTAAGTAGTAGAACTCAAATACTACGATGCACAGTGGTGCTACAGCTTTGGTGCCATAGTAATAAATGCTAAGGCGGACGTATTCTATCAGAATACAGCACTTTTATTTTTTGGCCGGCACTTTTGATTTTGGACCAAAATGGATGATGTCCTTTGACTTTGACTTTGTGTCATTCATTATTACCATCATCATCATAGATTGCGCACGTTACTCTGATTTGGTATTGATCGATTTCTAATACAAAATCAAAAATATTTCATTAAATTTTGACCACTGGTGGTACTTATGAACGTCAAATACAGTAAAAAATCTAAAGGTAGCCTTATGGGGCACTTTACATGTCTCCTTATCTTTTGGGCCCTACCAGCGCTTCGAGACAAACATATGGCAAGTGCTGTGAAGAAACGCCGGAACAAACTCGAACTTTGCGAGTAGAGTAAAGCCTGGTCCATGAGCACGTAGAATTTTGTCCAATGACCCCAAGCTACCCATCCTTATCGCTCGCGCGTAATTATGTTGCTGTCGCGCTCGCACACTCACTGCGGGCGCCCGTCGCACAGTCGCGACAGCAATATAATTACGCGCGAGCGATAAGGATGGGTAGCTTGGGGTCATTGGACAAAATTCTACGAGCTCACAGACCGGGCTTTAGTGGTATGAACTGTCCCATTACCTAATACTTATTAAAAACAACTTCTAAAACATGCCATTAGTAGAGGCCTCAAAAACTAAAATATAAGACTCACATGTTAAGCTATTGCAAGTAGGCTTATTGATTTTGAACCTTACCCAATATATCATAGAGTCCGGTCCTCATGAATTCGCTCCTCAAATGCAGCCTGAATTCCAACTCTTCGGGCTCCGTGATGATGGCGTTGATCAGTTGCATGCAGCCGTTCTGAAATGACACGTATTGTAAAGTATATAAAGTCGAAAGCTCCATGTTATCATTATCATCATTTCAGCCATAGGACGTCCACTGCTGAACATATGCCTCCCCCAATGATTTCCATGTTGATCGATAGATAGCGGCCTGCGTCCAGCGGCTTCCTGCTACCTTTATGAGGTCGTCGGTCCACCTTGTGGGTGGAAATCCTCCACTCCAGAACCTTGCTGCCCCATCGGCCGTCAGTTCTGCGTACTATGTGCCCTGCCCATTGCCACTTCAGCTTGCTAATCCGTCGGGCTATGTCAGCGACTTTAGTTCGTTTAAGGGTGGATGCGACCAAACAAGAATAAATATTAATCTCAGAATAAACTTGTCATTTCGACATATTTCCCATACTGAAACTGTCAATGTGCCAGTTATACCAGGAGTTATTCTCGGATAAAAGTTTTGTCGAATCGGACCTAAGTGCTGTGTGGCGACATCTACGATACGCCAATACAAACGTGTAACAACAGATGGCGCTGTTACGACTGCACTATGGCACACTCCGCCGCTCATACAAACCTGCATCGCGGTGACGGAGTTTTCTACCCTGCCAAGTACATAATTATAGACAAACCAAGATGGTGTAAATTGGACCTTGGTCCCCGAGCATAACACCCGCTCGGAAGGAAGCACTAAAGCCTGGTCCGTGAGCACGTAGAATTTTGTCCAATGACCCCAAGCTACCCATCCTTATCGCTCGCGGGTAATTATATGTATTGCTGTCGCGACTGTGCGACGGGCGCCCGCAGTGAGTGTGCGAGCGCGACAGCAACATAATTACGCGCGAGCGATAAGGATGGGTAGCTTGGGGTCATTGGACAAAATTCTACGTGCTCACGGACCAGGTTTTAACATCTAGCTTTCTTATTGTGGACGAACAACATATCCCACAGCTGTATTATTACCTTCAAGCTCTCCGGTGCTTTAGTATCCAGTCCCTCAACGATGGGCAACATTCTCGGTTTTCTACTAGACTCTCCCGCCATCGTGATCGCTTCTAGAACTTTCTCGTGACCGTTGGGAATCAGACAAATGGCTGCCAACACCTGGAAGACAAAAAAGAGTGCTTAACACGTATGGTTTTGCCATTAAATTAAAAATAAGAAAAGTTGGATTACAATGAGGGTTTTCGCGAATGAAAAATCCGCCAGATGGCAATACGTCGACGCGAGGTCCAAATGCTGCATGATTGGTTATTTTTGACATGACATTGTCAGATATGTCAAAATCCACCAATCACGCAGCAGTCAGACCCCACATCCATGTCTAAAAAACATACTGTTCATCGCGCATTTAACTTTTTTGTAATGTAATAAGGACCAAGTTAAGGTTGTTTTCATAGTTTTTTTAAGACAAGCGAATAAGATTCAAAATATGATGGGAAATATATTCCCACTGCCTTATAAAGGATTAAACCCCCTCGCCTTAGCAGCCTCCATACCATAGTGCGGCAGACCTTAATACAAGCGAATAAGGGTCAAAATATGGTGGGAAATATATCCCCACTGCCTTATCAATCCCCACTGACCTTAGCAGCCTCATAGCGTAGTGCGGCGGACATTAAGACAAACGAATAAGCTTCAAAATTTGGTGGGAAATATATTCCCACTGCCTTTTAAAGCATTAATTCCCACTAACCTTGGTAGCCTCCATACCGTAGTTCGGTGGACCTTAAGGCATGCGAATAAGGTTCAAAGTATGGTGGGAAATATATTCCCACTGCCTACTAACCTTAGCAGCCTCCATGGCGCAGTGAGGTTTCCTCGCATCCAGACTTCTAGCTAACACTGGTAGAGCTTCTCTACACTCGAAGACGGTCCGGATTCCCACCGTGTTGTTCAGGATAGCGGATAGACATCGTATGCATTCGTACTGAACTCGGTCGTAGCGGGAATCGCTGGAAAGAGACAACAAATGTTAGAAAAGGAAGACGCTAGTTAAGCTAGCGCATAACTGAGTCAGTGCCTGAGGTATGAGAGCGGCCCGAGAGGGGTGACATAACTGGAATTTATTATTATGACGTGACAGAGCGTCTCGCTGACGTTTGACATCATAGAAACACCTCGCGTGCTGCTCCCATATCTCAAGCACTGTCTAAGTTATGGGCTAGATCAATACTCATGTTTATTTTTTACAAAGTATAATCACTACAATACAATTTTAGATAGCAGCACATCACTACATAATTTTTGAATCCAAAATCAACTACGGCTATTTTCAAAACATTAACTTTCTTTTATGGAATGCTATGGAAATCCTTGGGGGAGGCCTTTGTCCAGCTGTGGACGTCATTTGGCTGAAACGAACGAACTTTATTTAATTTGTCTATTTTTTTTTTTATATGTTTCCTGCAAATTGTAAAATAATTAACCCAGTAAGGGCAATTGCAATAGATGTTTAATCCGATGTGCTGTCAACTGTAGTAAGTTGTAAGTGTAGATTTAACTGGAAAACTTACCGGTAAAATCCACTTCCACTGATAGCATGAAAAAAGTAATGAACATAAAGCCTGGTCCGTGAGCACGTAGAATTTTGTCCAATGACCCCAAGCTACCCATCTTTATCGCTCGCGCGTAATTATGTTGCTGTCGCGCTCGCACACTCACTGCGGGCGCGCGTCGCACAGTCGCGACAGCAATATAATGACGCGCGAGCGATAAGGATGGGTAGCTTGGGGTCATTAGACAAAATTCTACGTGCTCACGGACCAGGCTTTAGCAACAAGTAATATTCAATACACATAAATATTAGCCAAGTAATAACGCCCTGTCTGCATAGAATATTAGTCTTTTAGTTTCTCCATCATCATCACCATCATCGGGTCATTTATTATCCTCTGCAGAAGAACAAGCCTCTCTAATTTACACTCACGACGTTGGTCAGGCGGGTTGGGAAGGCCTGATATTCGTATAAGTACTTGGTCTGTAGTCTCCCTTAGTCCACGGGAAGACTGGGAGTTGTCATATTCTTCTCTTCCAGAACCACACGGCTACTTAGTATAGAATGGAATTGTCTAACTACTTCGAAACTTCTTACTTGGTGTAACACAGGTTGAGGGTAGTAAGCAGCGTTTCGATGCCTTTGGTCCCGAACTCCTCAATCCAGGATAGAGGATTGTTCGTGAGTGCTATCCTCAGGTTCTCCAGGCATCCGTGCAGTTTCCCCACGGATAGTTCTGGCTGGCTGAGGTACTGGACGTAGTCTGAAGGCTTTTCCAGCTTGGAACGCCCCGCCTGGAATGGAGAATGTGCATTTTAGAGGTTTTATCATTATTTGGGCACTGGAGATCCACTTATCAACCTGGAAAGGGATCTTAACCGTATCAACTCAAGGCGGTCAGTATTCTTTGTATGAAATTACATACTGCAACGCACACTTATCCGCACCGTAATGTAAACGCCCTCTATACGGTGTTGATCCCTTTCCGAATTTATAAGTCAGCTATGACTTTAAATAGGGCAGACAGTGGTCACTGAGTTTGTTGCAGGGCTTCTGCCAAATGTTAGCTCTAATCGCTGGTAAAGCAAAAAATCATCAAACATGAACATATTGTGCTCCTTGAGAGCAAAACTATAGTTCTATTGCTTAACTGACTGTGTGCCTGAGTTATGGGACGTTACATTGAAATAATATAATGTGACAGAGCATACAAATCTAAAGCACATTTGAAGTTTCGCTGACGTTTGACGTCCCAAAAACACCCTCCCGTGTCGCTTCCATACCTCAGGCACTAACTGAATTAGCGCTAGATCTATAAAGGGGGATATAAATAACTAGCGGCCGCCCGCGACTTCGTACGCGTGGATCCTGTTTTACCCCCTTTTCCCGAATTTTCTTTGCTATAAACCTCACGGAGCCCGAGACCTTTCCAACGAATGCAAAACCGTGGAAATCGGTTCGTGCGTTCTGGAGTTATAGCGTCAGGGAGGAAAACCCGACTTATTTTTATATAGTAGAATACAGAAATAAAGCATACCTGAGCATTGACGAATTTGTACGCGAAAAGCATCTGCTTCTTCTGCGCGTTGGAGTACTTCCGGAGAGGGGCCTTCTTCTCTTCACTGAGGTTCATGTCGGACTGAAAAGAGAATAGTAACGGTCAGTACTTAGAAAGACCCACGAGTTTATGAAACATAAAAACAATAAGATACGAAAAATCCGTCTTTAATCATATTTTTTGTGTTTCCTGCTGCTTTGAGCAAACAGTTTTCTTTATTTTAGAAGCGTCCAGCTTCAAGATCATCCTAAGCAGTGTCTAGAAAGTTCTTAGACACTCACAAGGGTCACCTTAAGGCGCGTCTTCCTTTAGCCAGCGGTGTCCGTCTAGACATAGAGTCTAGGTCCAGTTCTAGCATGTTTCTAGAAGGTTCCTGGTCTACTCACGAGTCACGACAATATCCTTAGTGTATCTGTCTGAAGCCAGTAGTTATGTACCCAGATTCCTTTCTAGAAACCTCCACTGCCTCGAGCAGTGTCTAGAAGACTTCTAGTCTACTCAGGAGCGTCTCTTTCTCTGGCCAGCAGTTTTCCACCTAGATCTCATTCTAGAGCCTTCTGGAAGGGTCTTAGTGTACTTACGAGCATCTCCTCGAACCTCCTCTGCAGCTGGGCGTCATCCAGCGCATCCAGCTTGCTCCTATACTCGGCAGTAGCGGAGGCCTCGTCGTCTTACTGTCTCAACTCCGTGAAACATTCGTAGAAGCCCCAAGCAGTCTCTAGAACATTCTGGAAGGTTCCTAGTGTACTCACTAACATCTGCTTGAAGCACTTCTGCCTCTAGCGAGTAGTTCTCCACCTAGATTCCTTTCTAGAAGCCTCCGCAGTCCTTAACAGTATATAGAAAGTTCCTGGTCTACCCAGAAACATCTAATAGAAGCATCCCTTTCTCTGGCCAACGGTTCTCCATCTAGATCCTTTTCTAGAGCCTTCTAGAACATTCCAGGTGTACTTACGAGCATCTCCTCGAATATCCTCTGCAGCTGTGCGTCATCCAGCACGTCCAGCTTGCTCCTATACTCAGCAGTAGCGGAGGCCTCGTCGTCTTACAGTCTCAGCTCCGTGAAACGTTCGTAGAAGCCCCAAGCAGTCTCTAGAACGTTCTAGAAGGTTCCTAGTGTACTCACGACAATCTGCTTAAAGTGTTTCTGCCTTTAGCGAGTAGTTCTCCACCTAGATTCCTTTCTATGCCTGGCCTGAGTAGTGTCTAAAAGGTTCCTAGTCTACTCAGGAGCGTCTAATGGAAGCGTTTCTTTCTCAGGCCAGCGGTTCTCCATCTAGCTCCAGTTCCAGCTCTTTCTAGAAAGTTCTAGAGGGTCTTAAGTGTACTCACGAGCATCTCCTCAAATCGTCTCTGCCTCTATCCTCTACCTAGACTCCTTTTTAGGCCTGAACAGTGTCTAGAAGGGTCCTTGTCTACTCAGGAACGTCTAATAGAAGCGTTTCTTCCTTAGGGCGTCCAACTCTTTCTAGAAGTCACTAGAACATTCTGGAAGGTTCCTGGTATACTCACGAGCATCTCCTCGAACCTCCTCTGCAGCTGGGCATCATCCAGTGCATCCAGTTTGCTCCTATACTCAGCAGTAGCGGAGGCCTCGTCGTCTTACTGTCTCAACTCCGTGAAACGTTCGTAGAAGCCCCAAGCAGTCTCTAGAACATTCTGGAAGGTTCCTAGTCTACTCACTAACATCGGCTTGAAACATTTCTGCCTCTAGCCAGTAGTTCTCCACCTAGATTCCTTTCTAGAAGCCTCCGCAGTCCTTAACGGTATATAGAAAGTTCCTGGTCTACCCAGAAGCATCTAATAGAAGCATCCCTTTCTCTGGCCAACGGTTCTCCATCTAGATCCTTTTCTAGAGCCTTCTAGAACATTCCAGGTGTACTTACGAGCATCTCCTCGAATATCCTCTGCAGCTGTGCGTCATCCAGCACGTCCAGCTTGCTCCTATACTCAGCAGTAGCGGAGGCCTCGTCGTCTTACAGTCTCAGCTCCGTGAAACGTTCGTAGAAGCCCCAAGCAGTCTCTAGAACGTTCTAGAAGGTTCCTAGTGTACTCACGACAATCTGCTTAAAGTGTTTCTGCCTTTAGCGAGTAGTTCTCCACCTAGATTCCTTTCTATGCCTGGCCTGAGTAGTGTCTAAAAGGTTCCTAGTCTACTCAGGAGCGTCTAATGGAAGCGTTTCTTTCTCAGGCCAGCGGTTCTCCATCTAGCTCCAGTTCCAGCTCTTTCTAGAAAGTTCTAGAGGGTCTTAAGTGTACTCACGAGCATCTCCTCAAATCGTCTCTGCCTCTATCCTCTACCTAGACTCCTTTTTAGGCCTGAACAGTGTCTAGAAGGGTCCTTGTCTACTCAGGAACGTCTAATAGAAGCGTTTCTTCCTTAGGGCGTCCAACTCTTTCTAGCAGTCTCTAGAACATTCTGGAAGGTTCCTAGTATACTCAAGACCATCTCCTCGAATCTCTTTTGCAGCTGTGCATCATCCAGCGCATCCAGCTTGCTCCTATACTCAGCAGTGGCGGAGGCCTCGTCGTCTTACTGTCTCAGCTCCGTGGAACATTTGTAGAAGCCCCGAGCAGAGTCTAGAACATTCTGGAATGTTCTGGAATACTCACGAGGTCTCTTTGAAGCGTCTCCACCTCAGATCAGCGGTTCTCCACCTTCCCATTCTGGAGCCTTCTAGACCCTTCTGGGCGTCTTCACGAGGATGTCCTATCCACGCTTTTGTCTCAGGCTAGTAGATCTCTTTCCAGGCTCCGTTTTAGAAGCCTCCAGCTTTCGGAATTCCCTGAGAACTTTCTTTAACATTTCAGGTCTACTCACGAGCATCTCCTCGAACCTCCTCTGCAGCTGGGCGTCATCCAGCGCATCCAGCTTGCTCCTATACTCGGCAGTAGCTGAGGCCTCGTCTTCTTCGCCGCGGTGCTCGGCGCGCGGTACTGTATCGTAACCGCGCTCGGGGCCGCCGCCCGCTTTCTTCGGACGCCCGAACCATGTGTCCAGCTGTGGGCAAGGAGAGAAAATGGTTAGGGAAAACTAAAACAGTAACTGATATAGTCTGCAGAATTGCCATGTGGCAGTGGATGGGGCACGAAGCTCGTAGAACTGATAGTTCTCGAGTGGTAGCCACGGAGTCCACCGACCAAGTTAGTGTGAGTCCGTCCACCGATCGGATAAGTAAATGTACCCAGCCACTCGGTGGACCGATGATCTAAAGCGCCTGGATGCGGGCAGCACAGGACCGGTCTTTGTGAAAATCTTCGGGGAAACCCTGTCCAACAGTCACAAAAGTAATCCGAAGTTTCAAATGTCTCCATCCTTCTCACGCAAAGCGGGATACCAGCAAGAAGGAACTGCTGGACAAAGGCCTCCCCCAAGGATTTCCATAACGGGCGGTCCTGCGCTGCCTGCATCCAGGGTCTTCCCGCGACCTTCACCAGATTGACCAAAAGTGGTTATCGCAAACTAATTTGGAGACATGGAGCAAACAATACAGTCGACAGAATGTAACGCCCGTATTCGCAAACATTAGTATGAGGTCTCACATTGCGCGTGGACGCACAGGGTCACACACGAACCAATCATATCTTTATTCAACGCTGTGCGTTCGATTTGCTGCTTCACTTAAGCAATCATTCTTTGTGAATACGGGTGTAAGACTACGTTTTTGATGCAAAATTACACCAATTCAAAAGATGCAACAGTATTTTTCTTCGTGTGCCGTTTATCGAACAAAATTCTTCCTTATTTACCAGTAAAACCAAAGAAACGTAAGTTTTTCTGTACATTGTTGATAAATGATTTAAATACAATGACGTAGGTGCCTTGTTAGTATGCGAATCTATTAGTCGGTGCATGCTTTAAGTAGCACGGCCATATGAAGTGTTCGTAAGAGCATTACTCATACAGGGTGTCGCTTTTTAAAACCTCAGCCAACAATCACAATATAAAAAAGTTATGTGTTTACGAGTAAATGTGTTGTTTACGGATTTTAGGGACCCCCTTTAAATTGAAATTCATTTCAGCATAGTTTTGTGTCACTTACTCAAGTGCTAAAAGGGCAAAGGCATTAGTTTTGTAAAAAAATGATCATGAAGAAATATTTTTGTTCAAGTTAAAAACTTAGTTACGAACTTAGTTTTATCTTGTGAGGCCTATGTTTCTGATTTCTGAATGTTGTTTTCAGAATCTGAATTGTGTTGGTACAAAATAAATAAGTCAAAACTTTTTTCAACATCAGGTGATTTGAAATTCCACTGCAAGTTCAGGACTCTCTCTATTTACCAGAGGCAAAAGGAGGATTTGACCTACACTTCACCTGCCGCGCTGGCAAGACGGGCCGGCCAGACTTTTTTTACATTTGATATTTTTGTATCATTTTTTTCACCCTATATTCAAATTCAACAAGACTTAAATCAATTCTTGATTCCTGATCGACGTTTCATAATACGTACGGGCAGGCTACTTTTCAAGTATACCAAGAAAAACATACATATTTACATGAACCGCGTAATTTCTACATAATCTATTATGTGAGATGGTGCGTTTTCGTATTCTGTTTTCATACTGTATAATATATAAACAGATTAAGGAAAGTTTAAAGATAAAGAAAATCATCATCATCAGGTCATTTAGTCTCCACTGCAGGAGCACGACCCTCTCTAATTTACCAGAGGCAAATGGAGGATTTGTCCTACACTCCCCACGCTGGCCAGACGGGTTGGGGAGGCCTGATGTTCGCATATTTGTACATCAGTTGCCTTTTACACATAACTATCTATGTAGTTCCAAACTTAGAAAACAATGGTAAACAGACAACGGTAGGTATTTGACTATTTGTAAATCTACAATCTACAAAAGCATGGAAAGCATTAGGGGAGGCCTATGTTCAGCGGTGGACGTCCTATGGCTGAAATGATGATGATGATGATGATGATGAATCTATAAAAGAGAAAGGTCACTGACTCGCTCACTCATCACGAAATCTCAGAAACTACAAGTGCTAGGAGTCTCAAATTCTGCATGGGGCTTCCTTTTAGAACGTGGGTGCTTAATAAGACGGGATTTTGCAAAATTCAACCCCTAAGGGGGTAAAACGGGATCTACGCGTACGAAGTCGCGGGCGGCCGGCGCCGCTAGTAGGTACTTACATACATACAATAGAAACTTTATGCATATTAATGCACAAAAACGTTTTTGCAATAAATAGCATTGTTTAATATAGAACATATTGAAAAGTTGATTTTCTGGTTCCTTAATGAGTTGCAGTGTGAACGATTATTGCAATATTAAATATTTATTACTAATTAATTAAATTATCGGTCTAAAAAAAGTATTTCAACACGATTTCCACAGACGACGCGCGGGCACGTCAAGCTTTACACTGTGGACTCTTCGTTCAAAGCAGGTATAGATCGTTTCATCCACGAAGACGCGCCCCACCATTCTTCCGCTAATGTTTGAGTGTTATCGGTACACGCTAAATCATCCATGAGTGCAAACTCCCCGCACCCCGCGCGATCTAGACCAAACATTGGTGGGGCGCGTCTTCGTGGATGAAACTATCCATAGATACCGATACCGGCACCATTAGTTCGTTCGTTTCAGCCGAAAGACGTCCACTGCTGGACAAAGGCCTCCCCCAAGGATTTCCACAAAGACCGGTCCTGCGCCGCTCGCATCCAGGCACCTCCCGCGACCTTCACCAGATCGTCAGTCCACCTAGTGGGAGGCCTGCCCACGCTACGTTTTCCGGCTCGTGGTCGCCACTCAAGAACTTTCCTGCCCCAGCGGCCATCACCACCGGCACCATTGCCTTTGATTTAATTGACCTCAATGGTTTTGAAACGGTTGCCTCGCGAAGTACGTACACGAATTTAAATGGTGACTTTGATAAATAAGTCGATACGGGTCATCGCATTGTCCCATTGTTTGTCCACAATCGATTCTGCAATGGCGATGCAATCGATAGTTAACTAATCGATTATACGAAGGTCTTATGGTGATGAAGGTTCATTGAATTTTGATTTTGTTATGTGCAAGCTAACGCCCGTATTCACAAACATTACTATGTCTCACAGTGCGCGTGGACGCACAGGGAGACACACGAAACAGTCATAGAGCTCTATTCAACGCTGTGCGTTCGATTTGCTGCTTCACAGAGCTGGTGATCGTTTGTGAATACGAGCGTAAGTCCCCACAGAATACAGACTCTTTAAAAGCGCTTGTTCCCAACTAGTCACACCGTAATGTGTACAGTGTTACTCATCATTTCAGCCACAGGACGTCCACTGCTGAACATAGGCCTCCCCCAATGATTTCCACATCGCCCTATTGGTAGCGGCCTGCATCCAGCGTCGTCGGTCTACCTTGTGGGTAGACATACGCTGCTACTCGTTGGAAAAAAGCCCATCACGTCACACCGTCACTCGTATAGGACATTTATTTAACTATCTTCCCATTCGGTCACACTGTAACCTGTATTTTCTGACAATAAGCTTTACGTTGTCACTGGTTACGTGGCCATTCCCACCTCTCGTTCCCACCGCTGCAACTCCTGTGTAGCCAGGATCTACAGCTTGACCGCCAATAAAAACCCAACCAGTGAAGGCCAAGTTTGTCCCGGGGGAAAGTTAAACTGTCATTGGACCCGCAACGAAATTAATCTGAAGAACAGTTCGAAGTTAAGGTTCGACTTCCCTCCATTGAAGCGTTTAGAAGTCATCCATTTTCTGCAAATAGGATTTTAAAAAGCGCTTTTACTACTACTTCGGGGCAATAAATGGGCCAGTGCTGAGAAGCAGCGCGAGAAAATCAGTCACATTTGTCAAGTACTTTAATCGGGCTGTTAATCAGTATGAACATGTATGAAAGTGTGCACATTACACCGATTTGGTATCGGCCGATTCCTCATACAAATTAAAGACAGTCTATGGGGACTCAAATTATTCACATCGAAATCATGCGTTCAAACCATTCTCATGTTATTTGATGGAATATTTAAAAACTCAAGGCTATTTCCACTTACCGAGAAGGGCGATTTTTCTTTGACAAAATCCCCGACAACTTTTATCGTATCCATTATATCTTACACTTCACTTTAATTATGTTATCATTATTTAAATGTTAATTTTACACGTTCAAGGTTAAACTCATAGTTATATGAGTTTAACCTTGAACGTGTAATCGTCGCTATACACGATGGTAATGGATTACCTATAGACATACAAAGAAATTTGGGTAATGCGGAAAGTCGAATTACTTATTTGAAGACTTAAAATTGTTACAAATTAAATAATTCAGTTGGACTATAATGATACTGTAATGGGGGTTATTTATAGAACGTAGGTGCTCACTAAGACGGGATTTTGCAAACTTCAACCCCTAAGGGTTAAAACGGAATCCACGCGTACGGTTTCGCGGGTGGCCGTATAAATTGCTTTAGAACAATTAGTAATCATTTATTTCCACTTCACGTGACCCGAAATGTTCTTACAACTTGTTCCTTTTAAAACGTAGGTGCTCACTAAGACGGGAATTTGCAAACTTCAACCCCTAAGGGGTAAAACGGGATCCACGCGTACGTAGTCGCGGGCGGCCGCTAGCAATTCCTTTTTTTTTTTCTTTATTTATTTTATTTTAGAACAAGTATTCATCAATTTCCACTACACTTGACCCGAAATGTTCTTTAAACTTGTCCGCACTTCACAAAATCAAAGCAAACACTGAATCCAAAATTAAGACTGCGTTGGACAGAATCGCCAAAAATAAGAAGTTTGTGCATTACTATTTTTAACTCAGTGTCGAGTGAATAAAGTTGACAATGTGTTGGCGTGCCCTTGGTGGTGATGAGTCTCTTATGGATGGTGATTGCTCTTTCCATGGTTTGGAGCATTTAAACATTGCTTCTTATGTTGTTTTAAATAGGGGTTATTTTGCGACAAAAATAGTCTAATGTCTCAACTGAATGATATGCAGATATAGGTCTAATTAAATCGGATAAATTGACCCATTTGACCAACATTGCCGAAGAGGACCGCTAACACAGAATAAGTAACCGCTAGTGTAATTTTATTTTTAAGAAGAACGAGTAAATACTTTTTATTGCTTGTGACTACTTAAAAACCACAAATTAAGACTGTTCGGCAGAACAAAATCAAATCCTTTATATCTACTATATAAAAATAAGTCGGGTTTTCCTCCCTGACGCTATAACTCCAGAACGCACGAACCGATTTCCACGGTTTTGCATTCGTTGGAAAGGTCTCGGGCTCCGTGAGGTTTATAGCAAAGAAAATTCGGGAAAAGGGGGTAAAACGGGATCCACGCGTACGAAGTCGCGGGCGGCCGCTAGTTACTCGTATAATGTATTTTGCTCTTTTCAGAGCATAATACAAGTCCCTAAGTCCAAACATGGCTTATCCTTTTTTTTGGGTAAAAATGCATGTAATTGGATACACCGCGGGTACAGGGTAGGTTATATGGATCTCCCCTCATTAGAAGGATGAGGCATACCCACTAAAATAACCCCGGTGCTCCGTCAATCGCCTTAGTGGGAAGAACCATGGGAATCCGGACCTAGCCTTCAACTAACAAAGTCCCTCCCGGGACATGGCTTATGCTATCACAACTTCGAGACGAAATGTCTAATGCTGAGAAGTGCCGGAAGAATCTCGTTCACCTTTGCTAGCCTTTCGATTATTAGCCTAAAGTTTAGAAGGAGACTTTATAGAACTACAGAACCGATTTTAAGAATATTTTCACCAGTAGAAAGCTACAATATCCCTCAGTAAATAAAAAATAGTAAATTGCTGTATCCGAAAAAGAGGCTGACAAAGGTGACTCGAGTTTCTTCCGCCACTTCTTCTCAGCACCAGCCCATATGTTGTCCCGAAGTGGTGGTAGGGCAAGCTATATGTATTTGAGACGTGTCTAAGCGCCCTGGAACGGTCCTATGTACAGAATAAACTATTTGATTTGAATACATGGGCCCTGGAAAGGACCTATGTACTGAATAAACTATTTGATTTGAGTACCTACATAGTCTTTTTGGGAAAGAAATTCAGCAAATCCACGTGCAAAATCTAGTAAGCAATAAACACAAATACAGAGATGATAACTTTAAAAAAAAATAAAACCGACTTCAAATGTGTGAACACAAAAAAAAAACTAAAAATTAAAAATATTGCGTATAAAAAAGTTCATCCCCAATTTTCCACCCTTGGGGGTGAAATATTTTCTTCAAATTCGCATGAAACCACCCTTTTGATAATACCTATTCAACAAAAAAATAATTGTTCAAATTGATTTATAATCGGCGGAGATATTGCGTATAAAAAAGTTCATCTCCAATTTTCCACCCTTGGGGGTTGTTTTTTCTGTTATTAAATTTAAATGGGACCACCCTTGAGGTATTACCTATACGCCGAAAAAAGATCTGTTCAAATCGGTTCATAATTGGCGGAGTTATCGCGTAACAAACATAGAAAAAAAAAAAAAACATACGGGTCGAATTGAGAACCTCCTCCTTTTTTGAAGTCGGTTGAAAATAAAACCATGAGATCACACTTACACACATCTTAAAACATCTCCAAGACAAATTGCATTAGACAATTTCTAAAATTACCCACGACCTTGTTGTACGCAACATATGCTTTTTCTATCAAAAACTAGGTCTAGCGTTTACTCAGTCCTTGCCTGAGGTGGGGAGGGGGGTTATTGGGACGTCAAACGTCAGCGAGACTTCAAAATTAAACGTGCTTCAGAGGGTCTAGTCAAAATGCCATCGCAAACCAATAGGAAGTTTTCGCTAATGTCAGTCGCCGCGTCACTAGTAATTCGATTCGATCGGAAAATGGCAGCCAAAATGCACATTGAACCACCAACGACGCGGCGATATAAAAGTTCATTCAAAATCGAATAAAAGTTAAAAAATGTCTATGACTTTGCAATTGTTTTTACTTTTTTTAGCTTTTTTTAAAAAATTAATTTCTTCCTTCTTTCTGCTCTCTGTTTACGTCTATGCTTCGCTGTCAAACTAGCTGTCAAAACGACATCGCGATACGGATTTGTCAAATCAGCCTTAGGGTGGGTTGCACCATCTTAGTTTAACTTTGACAAACGTCTAAAATCTGTCAAACTCCATACAAAAAACACCGGTTAACGTCATAGTTACGGTCAAAGTTAGGTGGTGCAATTCACCCTACTGGTTTTCGATATAATCGAAGCTTATCACCGGGGTTTTAGTAATCGCAATGAAAATGGCGGGTGTTGCGATTCGATTCGATTTTGATTGAGTCTTAAGTGCATGTCGGCTAAGCCTTTGTATGGGAAATTTCAATCCAGTCTTTCGATTATCGATAGGTAGGGCTTTGCGATTCGATTTTTTGCCGTTTGGCTAAGCCTTTTTTGTTATCGACCTCTTTTGCGATTTGTTTATTTGTTTGCGACTGGTTTGCGATGGGTTTGCGATTTTAAAGTGCGTTTTGACTAGACCCACAGATTTGCATGCTCTGTCACGTCATAATATGTCAATGTCACCCCTCCCGTACCTCAGGCTCTGACTGTAAACGCTAGACCTATAGGAAGACACATGTCAGTAGGGTATTTACTAATGAGCACCATCCAAAAGGTCGATGACATGGCTAAATGGATTTTAACGACAGTTGATGAGTTCTGAGATATTTTTGAAGACGCTGTTGAATATAGAGCTATTTAGAGCAACTTTTACAGGAAAATGACTCGACATACACAATAAAAAAGACACAATACAGAAAATAAACAACAGAAATACATACTATGTAGGCTATTAAAAACAAAGAGGTAAAAGTAAGAAAAAACTGTGCTCAGCATATATCGTGACAAGCTCAAAAGGGCAAGTCACGAAGCTGGTCTTCCGCGGACGCCCTTCTTCTAAATAGAGTAATAACTCATAAAACTCATTTATTTATGCAAGTAGGCTTTTAAAAAGCACTTTTACACGTCCCAGTATTAACCCTACCACTGCTTCGGGACCATAAATGGGCCAGTGCTGTGAAGCAGCGCAAGAAACTCGGTCACTATTGTCAGTAATTTGTTCAAAAGAGTCATTCTTTGGGATATCTGGGGGCACGGCAGTGCCCCCACCAAGTCGAGCAAAAAAGCGGCACGGCCGTACCATCCTTTTCTCGAAGCAATTCAGGCCATTTTCGACTGCCTGTAACTTCGTTGTGGATAAAACTAGAAGGCTGAATTTTCATTAGCTATGCAGGCATTGTAAAGACACGGTATATTTAAAATTTCATTCAATTTGAACCAGTAGTTTAAGAATTATTTATTTATTTATTTTTATTTTGTTTTATTCAGAAAACAAACAGCTTACAAATATATAAATTGCATAGATACAGTGTAGTTGGTCAAAGCCTATAGTTTTCACCTCTATATAACCAAGGGGTATAAAATTTAACAAATTTTAATTATACGTAGAAGCAAAGAGAAAAAAAAAATGGATAGAAAGAAGTTCGAAGAAATTTGACTATATGTC
Source organism: Ostrinia nubilalis (assembly GCF_963855985.1). Taxonomy (NCBI): domain Eukaryota; kingdom Metazoa; phylum Arthropoda; class Insecta; order Lepidoptera; family Crambidae; genus Ostrinia; species Ostrinia nubilalis. The sequence goes on along the minus strand of NC_087116.1, from coordinate 5,999,104 downwards.
AGGTCGACGAGTCTGATGCGTGAAATCACCTGCAATCAGTTTTCTTACAGCAGTAGGGTTGGTACAAAATAATTATAACGGGTCAAAGTTACTTAATTTTGTCACTTACTGACTCACTGACTGACTCACCGATCATCAAAATTCTAAGGCACTTCTAGCAGACCTAGAAGCTTCAAATTTGGAATATAAGTAGTGTTTGGTGTATGAATCAAGGAAAAACTAAAATATTTGGGGGCACGGTAGTGCAACCGCCAAGTCGAGTAAAATTTTTCAATTTCGGTCCAGTTTTCTAGATACATAACTGCTGTCTACGTGTAAATTAAATTATTTAGTGCGATGGCCAAGTCAATAATTTATGTAAAACGTTAAAGATTTCCTGGCCTGGACTTGGTATTACATGGATCTCACAACTTTTTTACCGTAGAACAACTGAGTTGCGAGACTTGGTTTTTTTGACAAGTATTGTTTTTGATGGGATTTCTTTTTCTATCGCCCGTATTCACAAACATTACTATGTGTGTCAATCACAGAGCTCTATTCAACGCTGTGCGTTGGAATTTCTGCTTCACTTAAGCAAGCATCGTTTGTGAATACAGACGTAAATTTCATTTTTCATACAAATTTTAATTGTAAAACCTTCAAAAAACTTCATTCTCACCTCTTTGGAATCGTTCCAAGGAACTGAATAAGTTCACTGCGCTTACGTCATCGTTTGTTTGTAAATGCAGTCTAAAAGCAATGATGATGGAATTATCATCACCGTAATCACTTCTCGGTACTGAAATACTGTTTATTTTAGTTGCCAATAAAATTGAATGTGTTTAGTTTAAGATTCTATACAGGGTGTTTCAATCGCACCACAACTGATGTCTAATTTGAAAGAGTTCTCTTAGATTCGTTCGTTCGTTCGTTTCAGCCGAAAGAAGTCCACTGCTGGACAAAGGCCTCTCTTATGTAATCTACACTAAAGCCCGTATTCACAAAAGATGCTTGCTTGAGTGAAGCAGCAACTAGAACACACAGCGTTGAATAGAGCTCTGTGATTCGTGTGTCACCCTGTGCGTCCACTCGCACTGTGCGACTTCATAGTAATGTTTGTGAATACGAGCGTAAAGCTCATATTAGCAGACTTATCAATTCGGAAAGGGATCAACACCGTATCGCCTTTCGCGCGTTGTCAACCGCGAGGCGAGGCGTTTACGATACGGTGCGGATAAGTGTGCGTTGCAGTATGGAGTTTCATACAAAGAATACTGACCGCCTAGAGTTGATACGGTTACGGTCCCTTTCCGGGTTGATAAATGTGCGACGTCCTTTATTCGCATTAAAAAGCTGAAGTTTTTTTTTTTTGGTTGAACGCGCAAGTCCCAGGAACTACTGGTCCGATTAAAAAAAAAATTTTCGTGTTGGATAGCTCTCTTATTGAGGAAAGCTACAGGCTATGTGCCATCACGCTACATTTACCAATAGGAGCGAAGCATTAAAAAAAAACTCATTTATTTTTGCAAGTAGGCTTTTAAAAAGCACTGTTACATGTCCCAGACTCCCAGTACCACTGCCTCGGGGCAATAAATGGGTAAGTGCTGAAAAGAAGCAGCGCAAGAAACTCAGTCACTATTGTCAGCTATTAATGAAAATTGTTGCGAAGACGGGAAAAAATATATAAACTATTTTCACGCGTACAATGTCATGGGAATAGCTAGTAGTAGCCATAAGAATGCATTATATTTTCGAGCACTTTAGTGCTAGATGATGTCCAGGGTCCTGATGATGGAGTCTGGCCTTTTAGTGCAGTAATTAAAAGCGTGGTTTTAGTTTTTCAACAATTTTTTTTTGTTGTAGGTTTATCTGCTGTTGACCTTACATTGTTGTATGGATTGGAATGTGTCCGATAACGTATTTGAGTATGACTAATGTTTGGAAGGAATTATCTATACGATTATCCATGGTTAATACTTATTTTGTATGACAATTAACATCAGTCTCTTATTTTAAAGTGCAATATACTACAATTAAAATATTATTTTCTCTTTTTTACCAACTTCAGAAAAAGGAGAAGTTTTTCAATTCGGTTGTACGAGTTTGTATTTATTGTTGATTTTTGTTTTAAATTGTTTTTTTTCTTGACTCAGTCCTAACTTTTTAATAAACTGTAACATTTTTCTAATACCTTATTTTTCTATTTTAAAAAGTTACACAATGCTTATGCTTATTTATTTCCCAACTAACTTAATAATTTAGACTACCAAACCAATACATAGTTATTTTCACACTAAAATTTGTCTTTATGTTATACTAGTCTAAAAAAAATAATTAAATTTTCACATGCAAACCCACCACCAATATAAAAACCCTTTATTTAATTTCACATTACCCGACATTTCGGCAAGCGAATCCGGGGGCACAAACTAACCCAGTAACTCCAGTATTCGTTCACTTTCATCACTGTTTGATAACATAACCCTCTTTTTAATTTTTAACCAACTTCACTAGTTACACACAGAGACGGAGAGTTAAAAAAAACACACGCACACTTTGGAATTGAAATTCCAATTTTGTTTCTTGCAAGTCACTTCACTTGAAATATCTCCATTTAACAAAAAATATATAAAGTACAGTCGACAGACAGCACATCAAATAATAGAATAAAATAGAACTTATTACAATTAAATAAGGTCTAGTAGTTTAACTAGATTTGCCACTCACTCACACACATCCGTACATTTATGAGATTTAAAAAACCCGCGCGAATTTTGGTTGCAATTGTGAAAACTAAAAAGACTTGCCAGCTTTGTTTAGGTACTACAACTACGTTAATTTAATAGCGTTAAGCTAAAGCATCTGACACGTGACGCGACTTCAACGCGACGTGATTGCGACGCAATCGCGACGTGACGCTACCATACAATTTTTGACAGCTAGCCGTTCCATATCTCCTCCTAAACAACATAAAGGTGACACAGGAATATGTGTTTTGTTCACCTGTGTTAAAATTCAAGTTAAAACAATATGTATTAAATACGATATTTAGTACCCAATACTTCCTTATGTATTCAGCTTAAGAATGATAAAATTCCAAAACAGATGATGCTATTTCTTGAGGAAGTCATAAGGTAGATAAGAGAGCTAAAGTATGCGTAAGTTTTAGTTTTTTCGAGTCATATTATTACAATATAAAAATTACTAACAATTTTATACAGAAAGTCAATATTTCCCGCCAAGAAGTCGATTCTTAACTTCAAACTTCTATGTTCTTCTGATTAATTTAGTTGCGGGCCCAATGACAGCTTAACTTTCCTCCGGGAAAAACTGCCTTCACTGGTTGGGTTATTGGCGGTCAAGCTGTAGATCCTGGCTACACAGGAGTTGCAGTGGTGAGAATAGTCCCGTTTAGTCAATACTTTTAAAAACTGTACTCTTTTGAAAGAGTAACAGCAGTTTTTATATGAACCACTGCACTTTTTTTTACATAATTTCGCTATTAAATTGAAAAGTTCACATTTATTACAGAAGAACAATGAACAGAGCGAACCCGGGGGCAGAAACTTGTAAAGACAAAAGCCTAAATTACATATTTTACATTCAAAATTTCCAAATTTCCTACTCACTGTACACCTTGAAACAACATTTTAAAAGGAAAAAGATATTTTTTTTTCTTATCTATTTTTTTGCTTTTAAATACTTTCACACACACAATTACAACCAAAAACCACGCCCCCTATTCCTTCAATAACTAATTTTACACACACAACACTGTTTCAACAACAACAACAATAAACAAAACCGATATAGGCCAACAAGCGCTACGATCGCTCCCGTAATCGTTACTGCACTCTCTTCGATGCGCACGCGTCGGTGACGTCACGACCACAGTATAAGCAAAGCCAGTAAGACAACTTTGAGGTAGTTCTCTAATAAACAAAACCGATATAGGCCAACAAGCGCCATGATCGCTCCCGTAATCGTTACTGCACTCTCTTCGATGCGCACGCGTCGGTGACGTCACGACCACAGTATAGGTAAACTCAGTAAGACAACATTCAGGGAATTTTTGGCAGGAAAGTGAAGCATCATGTTTAACAGGTTTAAAAGTGATTAGCTGGCTACCACCACCTAAGTCTGACGCCATAACAATAATGTTAACAGCATTGTTGTACTTCCGCAGTTGGAGGTAAGATAGTCAGTTCCTTTGGATGAGGATTAAGGTAAAGCTTGCTTCCACCTTCGGCATGATTATCACTTATCCATCAATCTAGTGAGATGCAGATGATGGCTAAGAGCTTCTCAGTTGTGGATAAAACAAGGCAATTTGGTCACCACTGCAGAAGCACGACACGACTCTCTTTTTGTCTAAAGCAAATGAAGGATTTAGCCTACACTCCTCAAGCTTGGCAAATTCAAATTCGAATAGTTTATTGGGTACTTAAGCCCTTTCCAGGGCGCTTATACACGTCCCAAATAGCTTGCCCTACCACCACTTCGGGACAACATATGGGATGGTCCTGAGAAGTAGCGGAAGAAACTCAGTCACCTTTGTCAGCCTCTTTTCAATAACATAATTACAGCGAATACGGCAGTTGTTGGTTTTAGATTTAGCCTAGGCGCAGACCACCGATTTTTAGTTGGCCGATAGTTGGGTCGGGCTGTTGATCAGTATGGAGATGTATAAAAGTGCGCATATTACACCGATTTGGTATCGGCCGATTCTTCATACAAATTGGAATAGGGCCCAACTATCGGCCAACTAAAAGTCGGTGGTCTGCGCCTAAGCTTACTGGGTATATTTACACTGTGGTCACAGTGATAGCATTCCGCGCGCGTCGCGGGAGATTGCGCGCGAATTTTAAGGTTGTACTTACGACAGCACGTTAAACTAATCACTGTGTTTATGTAGTCGTAATAGGTACTATTCTGCAATAAATATATGTGATCTGACGTGACGTCAACTGTGCTCATATTTTGTTTGTAAAAAGGTGTTCCTTAAATGCTATTTATTAACAAGAAAGTAGCTCCGTCTTCAGGGGGTGTTGTGTGTGTGAGTTTACGTCAAACGTGTCGACTGCGTAAAAAAGTGACATTAAATGTATGACGGACTGTACAGCGCCCCTAGCGGAAACTTTCAAGAACTAAATTCTTAGTTTTTTTAACGCGCTCTCTAGAGACGTTTGATGTAAACTCACACATGCCCTCAGATATGTTCTCCACGCCTAAACTACTGATACAATTTTGATGAATTTTGTAAAAAAAACAGATGAGTCCTAGTGGGACAGAGGAGAGGACCTTTTGTCACAAGAAGACGACAATTTAAGATTATTAATATACAGGATGTGTCTCTTTAAGTACGGATACTTATCCGCACCGTAACGTAAACGCCTCGCCCCGCAGTTGACAGCGCGCGAAAGGCAATGACAGCTTGCGAAAGGCAACGACAGCTCGCGAAAGGCGATACGGTGTTGATCCCTTTCCGAGTTGATAAGTCTGCTATGACCTTAAGTGCCCTTTCCCACGGCATTCCAGTTTCACTGGAACTGGACTGTCGTGTGTGAACGGGATCATGCAAAAAACAGGTCCTGCAAAACGGGAGGTCTTCGTTGGAAATTATCAAATATGAGACCACGCCTCAGTTCCATATGTGACCTGACATATTTCCACCCTGTATGATCAGCAAGTTCATTGAGAAGCAATATCGAACTCAATACAACCGGTTAATTGATTGTATTGAATGGATCGAGTTGACCTCCGTTTGCGTTTGACCCAATTCCACATGTCCATGGTTATTATAACTTCCATACTTGCACTAAATATAGAACAACATACTAAACTTCCATACAAAATACTCAATAGTGACTGAGTTTCTTGCACTGCTTCTTCTCAGCACTGGCCTATTTATTGTCCCGAAGTATTAGTAAGTATTTAGTGGTAGGGTTAATACTGGGACGTGTAAAAGTGCTTTTTAAAAGAAAAAAAAATGAGAAAAGAAAAGAAAATAAATGAGTTTTATGAGTTTTTATTAAAAGAGGAAGGTATCCTCGCCAAAGGATTTGGGGTAAAATCTATACTTACTAATATTATAAAGCTGAAGAGTTTGTTTGAACGCGCTAATCTCAGGAACTACTGGTCCGATTTGAAAAAATATTTTTGTGTTGGATAGCCCATTTATCGAGGAAGGCTTTAGGCTATATAACATCACCCTACAGCCAATAGAGGCGGAGCAGTAAAGTAAAATGTTGCAAATAAATTAAAATAATTATTCAAACTATTTTCACGCGTACGAAGTCGCGGGCACAGCTAGTAGGACCAGGAGGGAAATGAGACACTCGTGAAAAGCCGGGGAAAAAAGCTAGTCTAGATATCTAAATTTAATAACTCAAAGGTGACTGATTGACTCACATAGTGATCTATCAACGCACAGCCCAAACCACTTGACGGATCGGGCTGAAATTTGGCATGCAGGTAGATGTTATTACGTAGGCATCCGCTAAGAAAGGATTTTACGAAACTCCACCCCTAAGGGGGTAAAACGGGTTCCACGCGAACGAAGTCGCGGGCGGCCGCTAGTAAAAAAATAGAATAACAGTTGACTACGCCTATTTTAGATCATAACGCGTGTAATCAGGCCATTGTCTCCTACAGCGCTGTTATGTTAATTAATCTATTAATATATTGTGACGTCATCGTAATTATGGAACTAGAAGAGCCGGTGCTATTTTAAAACATTAGTTAATATTCAGAAATATTTAAATCACTCTTCCCGTGGATGTCGTAAGAGGCGACTAAGGGACAAATATGCGAACATCAGGCCTCCCCAACCCGTCTGGCCAGCGTGGGGAGTGTAGGACAAATCCTCCATTTGCTGGTAAATTAGAGAGGGTCGTGCTCCTGCAGTGGAGACTAAATGACCTGATGATGGTGGTGTTAACATATTAATGAGAAACTCCTCCTATGTTCTTCTGATTAATTTCGTTGCGGGTCCAATGACAGTTTAACTTTCCCCCGGGACAAACTTGACCTTCACTGGTTGGGTTATTGGCGGTCAAGCTGTAGATCCTGGCTACACAGGAGTTGCAGCGGTGGGAACTAGAGGTGGGAATATTAATGAGAAAGATTGTGAGGATGGATGGAAGTTTCTTCCTTCTTTAAGCAAAAACTACTGGAAGTCAGATTTTGTAGGTCTGATAGTTTAACTTAGCTCCTTCAAAACGACTTCCACTGCCCCCCTTGGATACGTCCATGATCAGGTGTGATCGCGGTCAAAAACCTGACTTATTCTGCTTAAAAAAAGTTACAACGGTGGAAAAATTGGTGGGATTAGTCCCGATTATACATTATTGCCTTCTAGAGTAAACAAACACGCGACCTTGATCGACGGTCATCGGTGCGCGTGAGCAAGCCGAATGTCATGCGCGTTACGTCACCGTGACTACACTACCGGTGATGGTATTCCACCGTTTTAAAGCTTAATACTTTGACAGACGATCACGACTATGTCTTGAATGACGTACGTATAAAATATGCGCGAAATAAGACGTCTGTCAAGTGTTAATTAAGTATGTGCGTTAATTTTAAGCAAAGGACGATCATTGCTGTATACAGGGTGGAAACGTTAAGTGATCTCACTCGATTATTTCTAAACTATACAAGATATCGAAAAACTGATTACTGATTCTGAAAGTGCTTCAAAAGCTCTTTCAAACGGTACCAATAATAGGTTACATAATAAACTGGATCTATCCGAAAATTAAATGTTTTCAGCCTCCATACTAAATGTATGCCAGTCAAACAAAATTTGAAGTATTAATTTTTTTTATTAAACAATAAACACTTAAAATGAACTCGTAAATTGCATTCTTATTTGAAATTATTCATGAAAAACATTGGTTTTAGGCTTTACTTGCTACGAGGGCGGCACTGAAAATTTCGGGAATTAAGGAAGTGAAACAACATTACTATTTAAAAATGTATTTATTGCTTTTTAAAGTATTCTCCGCGAAATTTGACACATTTTTCCATACACGAAACCAATCATTGAAGCAACCATTGCATTCGGAAGTTTGGGTCTCCAAAATGGCCGTTTTGTAGGCTTCCACAGCTTCTTCAGGTGATGAAAATCTCTGACCACGCAATTTATTCTTTATTTTAGGGAAAGTATAGAAATCATTAGGGCTTAGGTCGGGGCTGTACGGCGGATGGACTAATAATTCTATGTTTTCTTGCTTTAAAAACTCTTTTGTTCAGTGCGCGGTGTGAGAACTCGCATTGTCGTGATGGAGGATGATGCGGCGGTTGCAGTTCTCTTTACGGAGTTCAGAAACGACCTGTGGCAAACAAATGAGCATACTAATCTGCATTAACCGTTCTTTGTCCCCCAAGAGGAATAGTCGCAACATGGCCGGTTTTGGAGACAAACGTGGCCACCATTTTTTTTGCAACACTCCGTGAACGAACAATTTTTGTTGGCTTAAATTCATTTTCGAACACCCAAACTCGTGACTGGTTTTTTGTTTCGGGTTCGTACGCGTATATCCATGATTCGTCACCTGATACGATGTTGTATACAGCATTTGAGGATCCTGCATGTAATCTCCCGAGAGTTCTGACGCACCAAGTAACGCGAGCCGCTTTTTGCTCTTCACAGAGCGAATGCGGTATCCACCGGGAAACCAACTTTTTTACACCTAATTGTTCATGCAAGATTATTTGTATTTGACTCATGCCAATGTCTAAAGTTGCCTGAATTTCGTGGTATATCACATGTCGATCTTCTTCAATCAGCTTACGCACAGCATCAACGTTTTCTTAGGTGACTGCAGTTTTTGGACGACCTTGACGGGGATCATCACTGAGCTTGACACGTCCACGTTGAAATTCAGGAAACCACCGATAAATTGTGGTTTTGGATGGGGCTTCATTACCAAATGCAGAAATCATCCGGTCAACACACTGTTTTTGTGTTAAACCACTTCAAAAGTCATAATAAATCATCGCTCTTGAATTTTCTCGAGTCAATTCCATTTTCTCAACGACTAAACAAGTATGACAAGACCTTGTGATACGACCGAGAATATTTTTTGAAATAAATAAATGGTATACGATTTTTAAAACCCTGGAGTTTGCAATTAAATAGATTTTAATATGACTGGAACAGTGGAAATATTCCATTCCCGATACTTTTAGTGCAGCCCTCGTATAATATTATTATCAAGACATGAGTGCCATGACTGTGGCTGTACTAAATGTATGAAAGCTGGAAACATTGAATTTTAGGATGGATCCAGTTAATTTTGTAACCTATTATTGGTAACTTTGGATAGAGCTCGTGAAGCACTTTCAGGATCAGTAAACAGTTTTTGAATATCTTGTATAGTTTTTAATATTATGTGGTTTTACTAAATGTATGGAAGCTGAAAACAATTAATTTTCGGATAGATCCAGTTGATTCTGTAACCTATCAACTATCATCTTCGAATCAGTAGCCCAACATCCACCAGATCATTCTGGGGCTATATTATACGCGCATGCCAGGATCTGCTCAGAATGGTCCTAGTGGTTTCCTTTGACATACAAAATCTATGGGAGTGTCGCGTTTTGACAGCTCACACCTTATTTAAACCGTGAGTAAGTATAACCACAGAATAATAATAAGTACTACGTACAGAAGTTTTACTTCGCGAAGGTATTTAAAAAAATGTATGCTCAATGTCATTAACAATATGGTGTAATTTAGCCTGTCTCAAGAGTCAAGCACCATTTTGTTGACAAACGTCAGTGATCGGCACTGTGCCGAAGCTATAGGGCTGACTTCGGTAAAATGATGTGACGTGAGGTGCCAAACTGCGGAAAATGGCGGAGGAAATACATGATTTAGCATGAATATCATGAATAATATTAACTACTTATTTACCTCTCAGTGTCTTGAGGCAACTTAAAAAAGTACATTCTGTGTTTTTATTATTATTTAGGCAGTTAAATACTGCACAGTATTTAGTACACCATTTTCTTTATTTTCTTCCATCATACACAAGAATACGCGTGCGTGAGTCAATGTTCGCTCGTATGTGAGGCCTTGTCGAATAGTATCCTGTAGGTGGGCCATCGTGCGTGTTTTGTTTTCGATGTAAACTCGCGGAGATGAACAGGCCTGGTATAACCATAATCGGTGTTTTTTGTATGGAGTTTGACAGACTTTTGACGTATGTTAAAGTTAAAGTAAGATGGTGCAACCCAGCCTAATGGTGTCACTTACGCTATTTTATTGCTTTCAACTTCTTCGATGGTATTCGCAAGTCTTTCCTGTGAGAGCGACCGGATAAATAAAGAAGAACGGTCATCTGTGACCCAGGCCCGACAGAAACGAGACATACCTCAGTTTTTTTGTCATGTCCTAATTAGTTAAATTATATATTTTGTATATTCGAAATCTATGTATAACACCAAAATATTACCCTTTGTTTTTGTTCAGGCGTTATACAAAAACTAATACAAAATGCCTATTTATCACCAAAATTGGTAAATGTATGTACCTAAATGTCTATTACAGCTGCTATGGAATGTATCTAGGTTACCTGGAGATACAGCTGGATTATACAGGGTGGAAACGAGAAGTTACAAAATCCAAAAATTCTGTGTTACCAGCTTCCATAATCTGTAACCTATTATTAGTACCATTTGAAAGAGCTCGTGAAGCACTTTCAGAATCAGTTACTAGTTTTTCGATATCTTTTATGGTTTAGAAATAATCGAGTGAGATCACTTATCGTTCCATATGTATAACCACCCTGTATAATCCGGCTGTATATCCAGGTCACCTAGATACTTTCCATAGCAGCTGTAATAGACATTTAGGTACATACATTTACCAATTTTGGTGATAAATAGGCATTTTGTATTAGTTTTTGTATAACGCCTGAACAAAAACAAAGGGTAATATTTTGGTGTTATACATCGATTTCGAATATAAAAAATATATAATTTAACTAATTAAGACATGACAAAAAAACTGAGGTATGTCTCGTTTCTGTCGGGTCTGGGTTTTTTTTGTATGGGGCGTGACCGTTCTTCTTTGTAGTTTCCACATAATGTATGTATTTAGCTTTGTCTCCGTAAGTAATAATAAGCAATAACATTCTCACCTTAGCCACATAGCTCCCTTTCTAAACGGCTTTGGTCTGTTTAAGGTCCTAGGTTCATTTACCAAATGGAGGTAACTACAGATTTTGGTACGCCGATACTTTGGTTGGGCTTTTTATCAAAATCTGAAATCAAAAACTTTTTTGTCTGTCACAGAAAAACTTTATCGTGCGCGTCCCTGTTTCAAAAACCGGGATAAAAACTATCCTATGTCCTTTCCCGAGACTCAAACTATCTCTATGACTTTCATCAAAATCGGTTCAGTGGTTTAGGCGTGAAAGCGAGACAGACAGACAGAGTTACTTTGGCATTTATAATATTAGTAAGCCCCTTTTAGGGCACTTTTACACTTCGGGGCAACATATCGGTGGTGCCACTTTAGTCAGGCTGACGCACCATCATCAGTTCATTTAGTCTCCACTGCAGGAGCACGACCATCTCTAATGTACCAGAGGCAAATGGAAGATTTGTCCTACACTCCCCACGCTGGCCAGACGGGTTGGGGAGGCCTGATGCTCGCATATTTCTCCCTTAGTCGCTCCTTAGCATATAGTATGCATCAGAATTCGATGTCTTTAGCGCATTTTCTTCCGTAATTTTCCATCAAAACTTCGTGTTATTGATCCCATGGACTTGGCACCTAACGCGTCCACCCACACCATTGCAACACTTGATGACACTGACCCAGTGATGTCACGGTGATGTCATTAGTGTTTAATGGTTGGTGACAGAATTATGACAAAAAATTATATTATAATATTCTATTAATCATAGGATTTACCTCTACTTAAGATACAATATTATCTTCCTCTGTCTAAGAAGGACATAGACAAAGTAGAGTTAGTTACAACATTATTTAGAACTCAAGAAGAAGTGGACGGATTTTAATGGTCTAATGCCCGTTTTTACCATCAATCCCTAATTTTTAAGTGACCCCTATGACAACAAAATTCATATTATTATGTCACTATAGGGGTCACTTAAAAACCTATAGTGACATTATAATATGAATTTTGTTGTCATAGGGGTCACTTAAAAATTAGGGATTGATAGTGAAAACGGGCATAAATCCAACAAGGATTCATCTCCGCCCTAAAATGAGTTTGAAACTTTACCATCTTTTGAATATTGAAACTTTATCATCTCTTGAAACCCCAGCAGTTGACGACAGAAATTGAATGTTAGGTCAGTTACCACAAAAATAAATTATAAAGACTATTCAAAATCAAAAATATTTATTCAGTTTAGACCACAAGTGGCACTTATGAACGTCAAAATATAGTAAATAATAAAAAAGAAAAGATAGCCCTTATGGGGCACTTTACATGTCTCCTTATATTTTGGGCCCTACCAGCGCTTCGAGACAAACAAGGCAAGTGCTGAGAAGAAACGCCGGAACAAACTATACTATTACTCGCAAAAATGAATTAAATGCTTTACAAAACTAGTAATATTCCGTAGGAATTCGACCACAATAGCTAAGGTCATAGGGAAATGCTAATAAGTTAGCAAACTTTCGACCTTCGCGTCTTCCAATGATGCGCTAAGTACGCTGCTCACGTAGCGGTTTCATTCGCGAATCGAAGATCTATCGCTTCTCTCGCCCATGTGGGTTCCCTGTTGTGAGTGAGCGAGACGTATAGTGAGACGTTTTACAGAATACAACCCGTAACATAAAATATCCCTATTTCAATTTATTAAAGTTAGAAGCTTACTACGCCTAAACCACTAAACCAATTTTGATGAATATTGCGACGAATATTTATTGCAGAGGACATAGAATACTTTTTTATTTATTTATTTAAAGGCACCACAGGATACAGTTTTTGTCAGGAAAACAAAACTTGAAGGGAATGAAAGTTTTTAATATGGGGAACCACCAAACCATTTTTAGTATTATGCTTTTAGCAATATTCAAAAAGTAATTTTTGAGAAGATTTTCTGTGACTTTACATGAGTCAATGAAGACACATTGTCCATATCCGGAATCGAAGGCGTGACCGACAGAATACGGTCTAGTTCCAAAATGCCATTCAAGATTCGTGACTTGATGGAGGTCGGTAGCCCATTGGAATGCTACCGAATATACTTATTAATCGATACTAATATAGATGGGAAAGTATGTCTGTCTGTTACGTTTTTACACCTAAGAGACCCCACAGCAAACTACAGACTTTTCCTATTAGTCGGTCGATAGTTTCGTCGGTTTCTAAGAGTCTCAACAGACAACACATAGTGTCAGCCTAAAACTCCGCCACAAGTGGCGTTGTCAGTAGCATTCATTAAATCCTCCTGAGTGCAGTTGCTCGGGCACTCAGGGCACGACATCATGACAACGCCACTCTTGTAGCGGAGTTTTGGGCTGACACTGTGTAGGTTTCTTGTCAACACGATAAGAAGAAGAACAGACAACAGTTTTTAATGGGTCGATAGATTGGTCAGCTTCTGATTTGTATTAGAAATCGGCCAACACCAAATTGATATAATGTGCGCACTTCCATACATGTATGAAAGCCGCAGCTTCAATTCCCACCCGGAACAAACCTCAAGAATTCAAAAAAGTAAAGGTGCAATCCTGAAAATTTGTCCTTTATAAATACGAGGGGCGGCTGAAAAGTTTTGAGCCTAAGTATCTTCAAGTGTTATTATTGACTCGCGCTAAATTTAATTAATTTGCCAAGTACCTCCTTAGTATATGTACAAAGTTTCATTCCATTAGCGTCATCACGCTTTTAGTAATTAATCCGTAAACATCATCATGTCTCAGTCATCCGCGCAATGTACGAAATTGAAGTACACAGTTGTCATAAAATTCCTCAAAAAGAGAAACAAAACGCTGACGGTAACATTTGAAGAGATGTCAACAGTTTATAGGGAGTCTGGGCCTTCATTTGCCATCATGAAAGATTGGATCCGATAATTCAAGCATGGCAGGGAGTCGCTAAAAGATGACCGCAAGTCAGGGCGGCCAGATTTCGCCATTAACGAATAAAATAATGAAAAGTTAAAGAATCTTGCTTTAGAGATCAGCGAATTAAGCTGTGACAGATAGCTGAAGGCATAGGCATTAGCAAGGAACGTATCGGCGATATTTTTCATACTCATTTGCAAATGAAATAGGGGTGCGCGCGATGGGTGCCAAAAATGCTCACGCCGCTCGACAACCAGCGGCGAGTCATAACTTCGCAGGAGTTTTAGGACATCTTTGGCCATAATCCTAACAATTTTTTCTCTCACATTGTCACTATCGATTAATAATAGATCCGGCAGTATGATCTACAGTCAAAATAAGAGTCAATGCAATGGCTTCAAAAGGGAAAACGCCGCCGCGGAAATTCAAAGTGGAGCGATCGACACCCAAGCTCATAGCCACTATTTTTGGGATTGTGGAGGAATTTTATTCATTGACTACCTACTTAAAAAAAATTACAATAAACGGGGATTATTGTGCTGTACTATTGATAGGAGTGCGTCAATTGGTTGTTGAAATATTAAGAGGCAAACTGGCGAAAGGAAATCGGTTATTGCTAGACAATTCGCCCGCGCACACCGCGCATTTTGCATGGCTTGTCCCGGGTAAAACTGGATTTCAAGAAACTAATCACCCACCACACAGTTTAGTCCGAATCCCTAGCTATTTCTTCTAATTCTCAAATTGGAAAATAGACCTCCAGGAACGAATATATTTGAGTGACAAAGAAATGAAGGCGGCGTTAAAGGCTCATTTCGAAGGCAAAGATTGCGAATTTTTTTTCAGTGGGTTAAAAGCTCTTTTACACAAATGTAAGAAGTTCGTTGTAGTAGAGGGAGATTAAATAGAAAAAAATATTTTTTTTTACTTTTCTACCGGCATTTTTAATACCCTAGGCTCAAAACTTTTCAGCCGGCCCTCGTACATAACAATAATGTTAAAACTGACCTTCTTCCTCCTCCATGTTTCTTTCCTCCTCAGACGAGGCAAGCTCTGACTGCTATACTTGGACGGCTCATCACTCATTTTGTAACACAATAACTATTTTTGTAACATTTCACCACTATTATCAACTATTTTTGTAACATTTCACCACTATTAATAACTCTTTTTGTAACTTTTCACCACAGTTAACAACTATTTTTGTAACATTTCACCACAGTTAACGACTATTTTTGTAACATTTCACTGTCACAGAGTTACAGTAACATGGTCATCGTCCGTTTGTGTTACAGTTCTTTGACACTTTTTACGCACTTTAGAATCAAACTTGTTACATCTGGAATTAACAAATAGCTATCGCAAAGCTTACACTGGAATACTAACTCACAACTTCATCCTACTAATCATCATCATCATCATCATCATCATCATCATCATCATCATCTCAGCCACAGGACGTCCACTGCTGAACATAGGCCTCCCTCAATGCTTTCCATGTTGCCGGTATCCTAACTATCCTACTAATATTATAAATGCGAAAGTTTACGTATAGATGTTAATTATGTTTCTTGCTCTTTCCCGCAAAAACTACTGAACGGATTTTGATGAATCTTTTCAGTATTATTGTTTACACACATCAGAATAATTACCTATACTCCACCTATACTAATATTATAAAGAGGAAAGATTTGTACCTATTTTTGTATGTTTGTAATGAATAGGCTCAAAAACCACTGAACGGATTTTGATGAAACTTTACAGTATTATTGTTCATAATCCAGAATAACATATAGGCTATAATTTATGACGATCTGTGACAAACGAAATTTCACGCGTGCGAAGCCGCGGGCGGAAAGCAATTTACAAAGATCTGTGACAAATTTAATTTCACGCCGGCGAAGCCGTGGGCAAAAGCTAGTAGTTAATTAATGTATTTTTTTTATCTCTGACCCCATCGATAGGAATGAGTTATCAAATTAATGAAATTAAATTATTTAGTTGTTTATGGGAAAACATGTTTGTGGTAATTAAGCTATGGGGAATTTTATCAAGCTATAATTAACTATACTTAATCATGACATTTAATCATTAAAATGAAATACTGTTCAAATTCATATTTTATTAAATGTTTTATTGCACGCATATGGTACAGTCACGGAATGAAAAGGTTCGTTAGTTTTCAAATTGACGGAAGTTTGAAGGAATCACCTTCAACGAATCGCGAGCACATATTACCTTTTGAAACTGTGTTACAGAATAATCTCGAGTTAGAGAAAATAATCTTTAACTGTTCGTCAGTAAAGTTCAAAATTATTCAGATCAAAGTTGTTTGACGATTTAACTTGTCAAGAAGATTATTATGATTGATAAACTAAAACCTTCTTGTTGGTTCAACCTGCCATTATCTATTAAATAAAATAAAAACTACATTTTGTAACATTGCATGGGATAGAAAATTAAACAAGCAAAACCTTATTCGTTAGCAAACGTCATATTTATTTAAATGTTAGCAGCACTGTTTCTTGCACGGTTATGTTGGCAGGTTTGACTCTTATAGTACCTAGTGCAAGCGAAAACCGACACTAAGGTGACGAACCTTTTCATTCCGCGACTGTACATTAATGTTATTCCCATAATGTATGAAATACAGTCAGCTTCAAATAGTTCCTGACACCCAAACTGGCCAAAAAGTTGACAATACAACCCTATTCCAATGTAACATAGACGTGTTGCGTACTTTTTGAATTTACCTACTACTACTATTTCTATTTATTTATATTAACCGGCAGACAGTGGTGACTGAGTTTGTTGCGGCGCTTCTTCTCAGCACTTGCCAAATGTTGGTCTCGAAGCGCTGGTAGGGTAAAAAGATTATGAGACATGTAGAGGCTCCTTAAGAGCATATGACGATTTGTAAGAACTATTTATTAGTCTAAACAAATAAAGAAATTTTGACTTTGACTTTGACTTTTGGCCACTTTGGGTGTCACGAACTATTTGACGCAGACTGTACGAAGTAATATAAAAAAATCTTTCTTTCTTTCATTTGTAACCACGCAAACGCTAGTGCAATATACATTTTAAGATATCTTACATCTGAGTAGTAAACGATTGATAAATTTTGCAGTAACAAAAAGGGCGTAACTCCAAATACAACTTTTTTCCAAACCAATAACTTTTTTTTCAAACTTCACTACACTTTTTGCACAGATTTAACACTTAGAATAATATATTAAAATACTATTAGTATTCACACTTAATACGGTCACGTATTGAAGTAGTTATACCAAGACTAAATAGCTTTGCCCATATCTCTACAATCGTATGTTATCATAGATAAAAAAATAACTCGATACTATCAGACTGTGTCATTGTTACTGAAGTTTTATTTTTAGACTGCATTTTTTATTTATTTATTTATACTTTAATGCTAAAATTTTAACATTAGGTGAACTTAATGCCATAAGGCATTCTCATCCAGTTTACCTTCGGGTTATGCAGAAAAATTTGTATTAATTTCTTTTTGTGAAAATATAATAAAAAATAGTGAGCATTCCTAAAAAGTTTTGACTTGATTTAATTATTTTTTTGTGCCACACAAAATATAAATAAAAGAAATGGCACAATTTAGACGGTCTTATCGCTAGTAAAACCTAAACTAATTCGTCAGTTATTTTGCACTAGGGCCTTTGGCTGTGATTAATTTCCCAATTTTGTACAAAATACCTTAGTTTAGTATTTAACTTAGGTATTTAATATTAAGATTAATAAAATGGGTTATATATCGTCAAATCGACTGTTCGTCTTTGCGCTTTTTATGATTCCGAAAAAAAATAAGTATGTTTATATCCGTTACATATCGAATACAAGCTTAATTTGCTGATTTACACGTATTAAGTTGTTAACTAAATTTTAACTTGAAACTTGCTACTAAATTCTGAGTTTACATGCAATTAGTCACTTAAATTTTAGTTAACTAATGTGTAGCACTAGATGGCAACTTGTAAAACGTCCTAAGATAATTATTATTATTTTAAATTAACACTTTTATAGAACCAACTTCAACAACTTTTTTCCACAAAACACCTTTTCAAGACTCTATCACGGCACACACTAACGTGATTTGAAATGGATGACAATATTGACAAACATTTGCTATGATCTCGGATAGTGTAATACCTGCAAATTGTTTTGTAAACATACCTCCCTTTCTAGTACACTATAGTTTGTGGGTTGCGTCATTCTGACGTAATGTAGATTGTAGAGTCATCTCTTATTTTTTAAGGTTTCTTTAACCAGAGATTTTTTACATTAAATTGGACTGCTCTAAGATGCTTCTTCTTGTATCATGATCATCAGGTCATTTAGTCTCCACTGCAGGAGCAGGACCCTTTCTAATTGACCAGAAGCAAATGGAGGATTTGTCCTACACTCCCCACGCTGGCCAGACGGGTTGGGGAGGCCTGATGTTCGCATATTTGTCCCTTAGTCGCTTACGACATCCACGGGAAGAGTGGGAGCGGAACACGGTCCTCTCTAATTTACCAGAGGCAAATGGAGGCTTCGGCTTACACTCCCCACGCTGGCCAGACCGGTTGGGGAGGCCTGATGTTCGCATATTTGTCCCTTAGTCGCTTACGACATCCACGGGAAGAGTAGGAGCGGGACACGACCCTTTCTAATTTACCAGAGGCAAATGAAATTTGGCCTACACTCCCCACGCTGGCCAGACGGGTTGGGGAGGCCTGATGTTCGCATATTTGTCCCTTAGTCGCTTACGACATCCACGGGAAGAGTGGGAGCGGAACACGGTCCTCTCTAATTTACCAGAAGCAAATGAAGGATTTGTCCTACACTCCCCACGCTGGCCAGACGGGTTGGGGAGGCCTGATGTTCGCATATTTATCCCTTAGTCGCTTACGACATCCACGGGAAGAGTCGGAGCGGAACACGGTCCTCTCTAATTTACCAGAAGCAAATGAAGGATTTGGCCTACACTCCCCACGCTGGCCAGACCGGTTGGGGAGGCCTGATGTTCGCATATTTGTCCCTTAGTCAGAAGAAGACAATATAGGAATTTATTAAGTACCATTTTATAGCCTTGTTTGTTAAAATAATTTGTAATTTAACTTGGATCACATTGTTACACAAGTGGTTTTCAAACGAAAGCAATTAACTTAGAACCAGAGGTTCCCAAACTTTATTAATATCGTGAACCATGTTCCACTTTTTGCGAGTTTGGAAGTCCACTTCGGTTTCACTTTCAAACTTTCAAGGCAGGTTATGATTTTGGGGAAGTTGTATTTATAACTATAACCCATCCCCTTACAAACTGCGTTTAACCAAATGTAACCGTACCATTCTGATTAATTTTGTTGCAGGTCCAATGACAGTTTAACTTTCTCCCGGGACAAACTTGGCCTTCACTGGTTGGGTTATCGGCGGTCAAGCTGTAGATCCTGGCTACACAGGAGTTGCAGCGGTGGGAACGAGAGGTGGGAATAGTCCCGTATCCCCTTCGTGCGGACTAAAGGGGTACACAGACCAGTTTGGGCACCACTGACATAGAAGAATAAAAATAGTAATTACCACATATAAGAAGCATCTCTTAGATCCTGACTACACAGGAATTGCAATCCAACTGTCCACGCTTTGTGAAAAAGACTAGAGGGGGTCTTCAATATTGTTCTTCTTCTTCAGTTTGGGTACCACTGGCATAGAATAAAGATAGTAATTACTAAGAAACAACTTATTCGAGCAAGGTATTGTTCACCTCCAAGGTCGCAAACAAACATACTGACACATTTTTCTTACGCTACAATACTTGATAACGTAAGTGCGAGTTACTACTTTATTCTCAACAGGTGGTTTTGTTACGAGATATTTAACCGACTGCCGTTAGAAGGAGTATTTTTTATCTGCTTAGAAAGGATTTGCCAAATTTCAACCCACTAAGGGGATGAAAAGGGAGTTCATTGTATGTATAGAGAAATAAGGGTATGTAAGCCACGCTATGCGAGCGAAGCCGCAGGCGTTAATCTAGTTACATATAATATTTTAAGTATTTTAGAATAGAAACATACACGTAACTTTCCTACAACTGATTCTACCAAGTTCGAATGCCACGATAAAAAACATTAAACAATATTTTCACTAACGACAGCACTGATTGCGTACCGAATACCGACTGAAAACTGAAAAATCGTAAAGATAAAAGATTATTATCTACCTCTTTGTTTACGTTAGTCATACTGCCGGATTCAGGGCGACCATTCAGGGGTAAATATACGTAGGAATGTAATATGACGTAAACTTAACGTAAAACTTATTGTAAGAACTATATGGCAATAAAACAAATAACGTGGGTGCTTAGGGAATAAAAATTGGAATGGGAAATTTATATTATCTCATAAAACTTATAAATAAATAAAATTTTGCCCAGAAATATGGCGTTAACACTAGAGTACACGCGCGGCCTACTATGGTAGACCATGGTAACATTTTACGCTATAACTTTAAATTTAAAAATTTAAATTCCCCTATTGTACCGCTTTTTTTTGTGGGTGCAATAAAGATTTTAAATAAATAAATAAATATTTTTGATCAGGGACAAATACGTGCGACCTAGCCGTTTTGCAGACCCTAATGGAGCACAGCAGTGCCCACGCCAAGTTGAGAAAACAAGGCACGGCCGTACCACACTAAATTTTTTTTCCGTTGTAATAATAAACTGTAGAAAATAAATTAAAAATGTAAAGTACTTACAAAGCCACTCTTCGCTTTCTCATGGCGGGACATTTTTCTGTTCTTGACATTCAGGTGGACCATTCTGTAATAAAAACAAAATTAATTAAAAATAAAGAATTTGAATTTATAAGTTACTAGCGGCCACCCGCGACTTCGTACGCGAAGATCCCGTTTTACCCCCTTAGGGGTGGAGTTTCGTAAAATCCTTTCTTAGCGGATGCCTACGTCATAACATCTACCTGCACGCCAAATTTCATCTTACCTGCGTTCAGTGGTTTGGGCTGTGCGTTGATAGATCACTATGACACAGTCAGTCACCTTTGAGTTATTGTATAGGTATATTTAGACTTATGCCCGTTTTTACCATCAATCCCTAACTTTTAAGTGACCCCTATGAAAATAAAATTCCTGTTAAGTGTTACCATAGGGGTCACTTAAAAATTAGGGATTGAACTGAAAACGGGCATTAGACTAAAACTTTGTACATGTTTTTATGTATTTACATACTAATATACCTACTTTGGCATAACAAATTAGAAAAATTAAAAACTGATCCCTTTCCGGATTGATAAGTGTGCTATGTCCTTATATGAGAGTCACATTATGACAGCTCATAAAAGAAAGCTGCGATATTGAATTAATGTAATTAAGCTAAATTAATTTAATTAAATAAATAAACTAATTATTTACATACCATTACTTTAATAGATGTTTAATTAATGAATCGGACATTTATGGGCATTTCTCCACTAAATGGAAAATCGCTGTCCCAAGCTAAATTTATGTAATAAATCTTAAAATTTCTCAGGTTTTTGTATCCATACCAACATAGAATTAGGTATTCTTAGCATGACATAGCATATTTAGTAATTTAATAATGGAATATTCGAATAAATAACCTCAAACGTCTCAAATCACAGTCCCCTGGTACGTCCCTTTTCCAGAATTACACATATTGTTACAAATGTTTATTATATTGCTGTTGATATTTGAATAAAAAATATCCAAATACATTAACAATAACAGTTAGCATCTTAATACATCACAAACAATGTTTACAATAGAATTTTAATCAAAATATCCTTCTGAGAATGCTGTCCTCAAATTATTAAAACATTCCCCTGTTAAAATTTTAAAACCGGGTTAAAGTCATATTTAGTTTTGGCGCATAGCACTTAGATCGCGAAACGGAACGCAATAGGTGTGAAGTTTGTTCAGTTGTGTAGCTAGCGGGCAGCCGCTATTTTGTTTAATGCTACTACTGCGTCATCTGGTGAACCACGCGTCTCGGCCGTCAGTGAAAACATTCCCCTGGTGAGCCTTTTTTAAACTATTTTAAGAGTTTTAGTAACGACAATTTGTTTAAATTAATTAATCTTCTAGTATGTAGCCACATAAGTTGCGTTTATTTTAATGTTTTTAAATGATATTGTTTTATGAAGTATTCACGTAAAAATAACATTCCCCTGGCGAACAGTCCCCTGTCATTTCATAGCACAGGGTACTGTTCATACCACAGGGGACTGTTCATACTACTGTTTTTCTAGGTTTTGACCACTAAAAGTAACGTCTTTTTAGTAGGTATTATCTCAAAATGGCACCGAAAAAGAAGCTACGCGAAACATGAGAAGAATTTCTAGAACAAAAACGTATAGCTGTGCAATTATGATATCATCGACTTAAACATTACCCTAAAAGAAAAATTGAAAAAAAGAAGAAAAAAGAAAAACTTTAAATAAAATCAGTTAAAGATATGAGTTGTCGTGAGCATAAGGCTGTAAAAAAGGTTTGGAGAGAGCACTGTGCTAAGTTTGAGTGCAAAAAAGAAAGTCATGAAGACATAACAAATAATTTGTGTTTCTTTACGAGATCGAATCAGAAATGAGGAGATCCGTAAACGAACTAAAGTCGGTGACATAGTCCGACGGATTAGCAAGCTGAAGTGGCAATAGGAAGGCAGAACTGATGGCCCATCGGCAGCAAGGTTCTGTAGTGGAGGCCGCGTGGACGTCCCACGCTGCGTTTTACGGTACACAAGGTGGACCGACGACATTATAAAGGTAGTAGGAAGGCGCTGGACGCAGGCCGCTACGAATTGATCAACATGGAAGTCATTGAGGGAGGCCTATGTTCAGCAGTGGACGTCCTATGGCTGAAATGATGATGATGATGATGATGAACAAATAATTTCGCAAGGGAAAATACCTATATCTGATTCAGAAGATTTCGCAGAAGAACATCAGGCGCCTTTAAGATCATCTGACCCAACACGAAATAACAAGAATAGCGTTTCAGAATTACATTCAACAGTAACGGGGTCAAAAAACAAAAATTAGCAGTAATAATGTTTTTTGTTTATTACTTTTTGTATTTTTTTGGTTCTGTTTTAAAAGGCAGGATACTACATTTTTCATTATTATAAAGACTGACTTTAGTGTCATACAATTTAAGTCTTAAAACTTAATTGTTCGTTAAGTTTAATGCTACTGTTATTAGGCTTAAGAAAAGTCATTATAAATTAGTAATATTTGTTTTAATAATAATATTTTTTGTTTCAAAAACTTACATATTTTTATAATGGCAAAGAAAAATAAAGAGTTTGTTTACTTAAAGAAAAATAATATAACTAATTGTTTTTGTCCATAAAACATTCCCCTGGGTGGTTGCAACAGTCCCCTGTCGCAGTTTTGCGAAAAATCGCCAATAACTCAAAAACTAAGGGGAAAATGTGTGGGCTTTTTTTAGATACGTATTTAAATTACTATTGCCCTGAATTTCATTAACAAAATTTCTCAACAATTAATAAAATTACTTCAGGACAGTCTTGTATGGACGATTTTCCAAATAGCAGAGAAACACCCTTATAAGAATATTTAACAGACAAAACTACAAAAGAAGACTGAATATAAAAGTAATTTCTTTTTATCATTACTTCTCAATAATTCATTAATCTAATCCAAACACAATCTAGTATCTACACTTAATATTATAAAGCTGAAGAGTTTGTTTGTTTGAACATGCCAATCTCAGGAACTACTGGTCCGATTTGAAAAAATATTTTTGTGTCGGATAGCCCATTTATCAAAAAAAGCTTAAGGCTATGGGCGATTCTCTGTAAGCTCGTAATCGGCTGTCCCGACCGATTTTTTCAAAAAGCAATTAAAATATTAAAAAAAAACACACTCGTAATGAAACTTTAACCCCAAAACTTTACGGGCCCTTTGTTTTTAGAACCATAACTATTTTTAGTTTTTTTCTAGACTCGATTGAAGCCCAAAAAATACAGTCCCCTGGCTGTCCCCATCACTGCATTTCCGCCTAGAAATGATATTTACGAAGAAGATATTGAAACTACATACATCTGGCAGCTCATAGCGTAAAGAATAATAACGAAATTATATTATTTTCGTAAAACAAGCTCTCATTACCAATTTTATTTATTTAGTAAACTCCTGTAAACTTTGTCCCCAGAATTTTAATACAGTCCCCTGCCAAAAATTTAAATTCATAATATAAAAAAACTATAATAGCTACGATGTTTTTTTTGAGTGAAATGAAATGAAATTGCTATAAAATAGGCAACCTTGCCGAATGCGGCGTTGAGATGCCTATTTTTTTAGTGTCAGAGCGTCATTTGTGAGGTGAACACGCGCTTGAATCGCCACCACACACAGTCCTCTGGTAAGTTATAATATGCATGTTAATTACTTAATAATCTCTAAATAAAGTATAAATTGATATAATATTTATGTCTCAATTGATCGGTAGATTCTTAAAACACTATTTAACATCATTTTCGTAAATATTGTGAAATCTAGCCGAAATACACAGTCCCCTGGCAACAGTCCTCTGCCTGAAATTGCACAAATATGTGCATCAGGTGGCAAGTATTTATTCCTGGTCCATCCTCGGCTTTCCAAATAAATATAAAACACTAACAATGAGGCAGCAAGGTTCTGGAGTAGAGGCCATGTACCGGAAAACGCAGCGAGAGACAAGCGACACTGAGCCACCTTGTGGGTGGACCGACGACCTCATAAAGGTAGTAGGAAGGCGTTGGATGCAGGCCGCTCTACCAACTGTGCGATGTGGAAGTCATTGGGGAGGGCGGGAGGCCTATGTTCAGCAGTGGACGTCCAGTGCTGAAATGATGTTGATGACTAACAATGAAAAGTGTCAGCTGCTTTTGCAACAGTGGTTCTTGTGAGCATTATAAGGGAAAATCTTTAATCTGCTGAACCTGAATTGACAACAAATTCCCCTCAAAGATTTGATGATGAAATAGCAGGAACGGGTGGTACTCGGAATTCAGTGCCTCAGAGGTTAAGGTTAATTTTTTATATGAATGTTTATTAAGGAAAGTTTTTATTTCTGTTAATTTTTTATAAAGACATTTTGTTTACTATTGATTTGCTATAAAATAATAAATAATTGATCAATTTAAAATGACTTTTTCTTAAAGTATAACAGTCCTCAGTCTCAATTAACAGTCCCCTGTCATGATTTCTTGGAAAATCGCTAATAACTCGGAAAATATTAATAATTTCAGTGGGACTCCTTATCTAACTAAAATAATAGTCAATTTTCTTTGAAATGGATCACGGTTTTTTGGAAAATGTTAAAAATAATTGCCAGGACAGCATTTGTATGGGACCTGTACGAGCTTACAGAGAAATGCCCCTATATAAAATGAAGAAAGAGATTCCCAGTTGTGATAAAATGAAAAATTTCGTGACAGTCAATTTCTTGGCATGCAAAGTCAGTAGAAACCACTAGGCTAGTTAAATGTAAATTAACATTTCTGTAAAGTGCCATGTTTTTCCCCTAGTCTGTCACTTGTCTCACTTCTGCATATATGTTTGATTCATCAAACAAGTTTGGAGCCAGACTTAGAAAATAATATTTTCAGTGATTTTGGGCAGTATCTATACACTGTTAAATATTAAATTGGTGTGTGCAGTGGTAAATGTTCAAGAATATTTAAGTCTAGAAATATTTGTTAAATGAATGAGTTTTAAGTAAATAATAGGTACTTCTTCTTCTTATAGTGTCGACAACAAACCTACACAGTCAGCCCAAAACTCCGCCACAAGAGTGGCGTTGTCAGCAGCATTGATTAAATCCTCCTGCATGCAGTTGCACCGCAGTTGTAAAGTTGTAAAAACGGAATAAATAATACTTAAAAAGCATAAGAATACCTATTTTGAAAAGTTTTTTAATAATATTTTTGTTTCTAAGTTTTAGACTTTGTAAAGTAATTGAATACTTAGTTGCTTATGTGCAAATATGGAAAATGTGTAAATTAATATTATTACCTCATAAATTATCAGTTTGCTGTTAAAACAAACTAAAAAACATGACTCAATCAATGAATAATGATGTTCAAAGATATTTATCGAAGAATTTCCTGTAACCTTTAGCTTAAATACATAAAAGAACATGTCTTAGGCAAGCCCAATTGTAACCGACGACTCTAAACACTTCCGAAGGTCAACTTTTATTGAAAAACAAAACATTTGGGTCATTTCTGAAAGAAAGGACGTCGGTTGAAAACCAGTAGCGATTTAGATTTTAGATCTAAAATTAAGGTTAAACAAGCTTTTTAAGTCCACAGTCATAGAAGGACATTGAAGCTGTAGCAATAAAACGCCTTGTCGCAAACGATAAGTTGAGTTTTCTAACACAAAAATGCAAAAACATGGGCTTGACCCGACTCGAAATACCAATCTACATAACCTATAAAAGTCTTAAATATGAACGTCTAATCAAACAAAACTGTTGAGATAAGATAAAAGATATACTTTACCACTGAAAATGCGTATATTTAAGTCCAAACAAGTCCATAAACATCACTTTTTTGATAAAAACATGATAGATAACACAAACAATGTCGTCGCGACACACATAGGCAATTGACTAATGCTGCCAACACCGGTGAATCGAGTCTATTCGTCATTGGCAATAGTGTTGTACTGTGACATCACACAATCGATTTTATTTGAAATGGATTTGAAAAACGATAATTATTTAATTTAACTCATTTACAGCATCTTAATACTCGTAGAGTAGATTTTTTAAAGAGTTATACAGAATTTGAAAGTTTTGCGGAAACTTTGAATCAATTATTATTTCTAATACAACTATTTACGAAGTTAGTTAATAAGATAAACAAAGGCATTTTTAAAATAACGGTAAGCCATCTTTAGAGAGGTTTCCTATGTATTACTTTTCTCTATGGTATCAGCAGCTCACCGAAAAATACGTATTTTCATTTCATAATTTATGCTTCATAACACATTAATTAATTAAAAAAGAATAAATTAATTAACACTATGGTCATGGTCATTTCTCGCTTTTAAATAGGTGTTTTCTCTTTTAGCCAATAATTTAAATCATGAACATTCAGAACCTAAACAATCTTCTTAGAAACTTTGAAAATTCTAAATTCAAACTAATTTTTTTCTCCACCACGCTCTTCTTTTTCATTCCAATTTTTCCATCACACAAAACTGTCATGAAAATAGCTTGCTGATTCTAAAAATTTCTTTACAAATTATTGTTTTTTTAATTAAAAATTTAACAAAATTTAGAGGTATTATTATGGATAAATCACAAGAACAACCAAAAAAATGTTTTTGTGCACGTTGCTTCCTGCCTATCGACCCCGAGGATAAGGTTGATGTTGAAGGGCAGAACTTCCACAGGTTGTGCAGCATGTGCTGTAAGTATTGTGCATAGTTCGTTTTAATTTTAAAAAAATAACCCGCCTTCTGGCGCCTGGCGCAGTCAGGTAAAAAACAATGACTGTCGTTTTAGCGCTCACTAGTTGCCACTTGCTAGTGGCGAAGACAGTGGCGCTAACTGGTGAGCGCTGAAGCGGTGGGAGGAATATCGCATGTGCACTCGCCAGGATGGCGCCACTGTAGATATAGTAGGATCATGCATGTCATGATAGCTCTCATGGCCTCAACCGGGAATCGAACCCAGCGAGCGACTGAAGTGTGAAGCCATTTGACTCCCCGCAGGCTAAGCGACTGTCTGTTTTGTTTTCTTATTCCTTGGAGCAGCCTGAGACCCGCCTTTATTTTATTGGACGTCTTTGCATATTTCCAAGCATATACCGAGCCATCCCCACTCGCACAAGATGTGAGGCTTTTCAACTGTAGATGTCCCATGGCTGAATTGATGATGATAACCTCTGTACCTAACCTACTTGGCAGGATATGGCAGGCGATTCCCTACGTCCAACATCATCATCATCATCATTTCAGCTTCAGGACGTCCACTGCTAAACATAGCCTCCCCCAATGACTTCCACATCGCACGGTTGGCAGCGGCCTGCATCCAGCGCGTACCTGCTACCAGGACATCGGTCCACTTTGTGGGTGGACGTCACACGTGCCCTGCCCATTGCCACTTCAGCTTGCTAATCCGTCGGGCTATGTCAGCGACTTTAGTTCGATTACGGATCTCGTAAAGAAACACTGAGCATAGCCCATTCCATAGCACGCTGTGCAACTTTGAGCTTCTTTATGAGGCCTATAGTGAGAGGCCACCACGTTTCGGAGCCGTATGTTATCGTAGAGATAACTTATCATTGTCCAACAGTTAAATGACAATAATTGTTTGTCCTACTAAAGCTTCAACCACACCAACACCGTGTGCAGATCGCCATCACTGGCTAGATCAAAGGCCAATGACAGGTTGTGCGACCTGACAGTCGTTGACCTTTGATCGCACGGCGATGGCGATCTGCACGTGTTGGTGTGGTTGAAGCTTTAGGCTTCAGCCTCGAGTTTAGCGGGCAGCGGCGCGGGAGCGGCGGCGGCGCGGGAGCGGGGCGGGCAACGCAGACCCGTTCTCGAAACAAGCGGGCAGCTCGCGCGGCGCTTTAGCGGCGAAGTGTTGTGTTCGGGGTTGTGTTGTCGAGATATTTGTTTTTATTCGCAAACGAAATGTCTGAACAACGGCGACAATTTTATTTCGATTCAAATTTATTCCTAACGCTCGATTTATTGTGGGTAAAAGAAGGAGTGCGCTGCCCGCTCGTTGCCCGCTCCCGCGCCGCTGTTTTCGAGAACCGGTCTATTTGATATTACGCATAAGATCCTACCGCTCCCGCGCCGCTGCCCGCTAAACTCGAGGCTGAGGCCTTATGCTCGGTTTCCATCAAAGCTGAGCGGGAAGTAGATGTGAAAATAACAAAAAATTCAAAATAAATCTCCCATCTCCTCTTTCATTTTTGGTGCAAACCGTTTTTAGACGTCTTTGCCCACTTCCAGGCATATGCCGGACCATCCCCACGTCTCTGAAGATGTTCTACGGCCACGTGTTCTGCAGCGAGTGCTTCAAAACGCACGTGATGGCGCGCTTCAAGGGCGAAGCGCCGCGGATGCACTCCAATAGTTGGTGGATGCAGTGGGCGCCTGGAGCCAAGCAGGAGGAGAAGGATAAGACTGAAGGTAGACCAATGACCACACTGATTTAATTTATCATGTTTTTCTGATTTCAAATACTTTTAATACCGCGATGCAGGTTTGCAGGCGAACTTCTACCAGCGCCATCTGTTGAATAAAGGGAAAAAAATGCTAAAGCGCCATGTGGACAAATGGCGCTTCAGCAATTTTTTCCCTTCCCACTGACGAATAATGTTACTTTTTATGGAATAAATGACTATGACTATGTGAGCTATGGAAATCGACCATTAAGGAAGCTGAGGTGGAATTGATTCCTTCCGAGCGCGTATCATTCGGGGATCAAGATCCCATTGTATACTGTCTTGGTTTTTTTAAATACTCGTAGTTTACTTAATTGGAAATCTTTAATACCGCGATGTAGGTTTGCAGACGTGCTTGTACCAGCGCCATCTGTTGAATTATGCTTACAACTAGTTTGTAGTTCTGCCACTAGATTCCTCGGATCTCGATTCGAGTAGTCCGACAACGCCATTGGGCTGTTGATGCTTTAAAATTGTTTCTCTGTCTACTAAAGCCTGGTCCGTGAGCACGTAGAATCCCGTCCAATGACCCCCAAGCTACCCATCCCTATCGTTCGCGCGTAATTATGTTGCTGTCGCGCTCGCACACTCACTGCGGGCGCCCGTCGCACAGTCGCGACAGCAACATAATTACGCGCGAGCGATAGGGATGGGTAGCGTGGGGTCATTGGACGGGATTCTACGTGCTCACGGACCAGGCTTTACTTATTTAACTATAGGTCTAGCGCTTAACCAGGGGCGTAGCTACTAAAGGGCAAGGCGGGGCAGTGCCCGGCCCCGGGGCCCCCAAGCTCAGGGGACCCCCGAATCCTACCAGAAAATTTCAATTGAACTGAACTTTGAAAATTTCTCCCATTTTCAAAATAAATAGAGAGAAATTCGAAAGCAGTATCAGGAGTATGTAAGCTTAATGTCAATAAATTTGATAAAACCTAACCAGTTTAGATTGCAGTGGGGCCCCATTTTTTTACTTGCCCCAGGGCCCTTGGTTACCTAGCTACGCCATTGTGCTTATAAGTGCCTGAGGTGTAAGATATTATTATGGGCGGCACGGGAGGAGTGATATAATAGTTATATCACTCCTCCTCATATTGTGACATGACAGAATAAACAAATCGGAAGTCTCCCTGACATTTGAAGTTACAAAATACACCCTCAAGTGCCGCTACCCCTTCCCATACCTCCAGGAACTGACTCTGTTACTATAGTCTGGTCGCTGAGCACGTAGAATTTTGTC
Source organism: Ostrinia nubilalis (assembly GCF_963855985.1). NCBI lineage: Eukaryota > Metazoa > Arthropoda > Insecta > Lepidoptera > Crambidae > Ostrinia > Ostrinia nubilalis. Next base: position 5,968,582 of record NC_087116.1, on the reverse strand, counting down.
CATTGACCCCAAGCTACCCATCCTTATCGCTCGCGCGTAATTATTATGTTGCTGTCGCGCTCGCACACTCACTGCGGGCGCCCGTCGCACAGTCGCGACAGCAATATAATTACGCGCAAGCGATAAGGATGGGTAGCTTGGGGTCATTGGACAAAAGTCAAGTCAAGTCAAGTCCCACCAAGTCGAGCAAAATTCCTATTTCATAGTACCTACTAGAACTACCTAAGTAACTAAACTAATGTATTCGTTTTCTTTTCCCAGCGGACTCAAAGGATTCCTCGAACCCTCCGCCTGAAGAGCCGGCGCGGCGCTGCATCTGTGCCCGTTGCTTGCAAGCTGTGAGCGACAACAACAAGATCGACATTGGCGGGCAGAGCTTCCACACGCAGTGCGCTAGATGTTGTGAGTACCTACATATTGTTTTGTTTAATTAAATGACATTTAATTTTAATCTAGGGGACAGATTGATCCTGGGGAAAGGCAGTTTGATCATAGGTAAAGGCAGTCTGATCCTGGGTAAGGATGGTCAGATGTGGAATTGTGTAATAAAGCAATCGTAATCATTTGACAGTTCATAACGTACGATAAAGTCAGTTAAACAAAGCGTTTGACAGAATAATCGTACGGTATGAACTGTCAAATGATTACGATTGCTTTACACAATTCCACCTCTGACCCTGGGTAAGGGTGGTCTGACCCAGGGTAAGGGTGGTCTGACCCTGGGTAAGGGTGGTCTGACCCTGGGTAAGGGCGGTCTGACCCTGGGTAAGGGCGGTCTGACCCTGGGTAAGGGTGGTCTGACCCTGGGTAAGGGTGGTCTGACCCTGGGTAAGGGTGGTCTGACCCTGGGTAAGGGTGGTCTGACCCTGGGTAAGGGTGGTCTGATCCTGGGTAAGGGTGGTCTGACCCAGGGTAAGGGTGGTCTGATCCTGGGGAAAAGTAGTCTGATCCTGGGTAAAGGCAGTCTGATCCTGGGGAAGGGCAGTCTGACCCTGGGGTAAGAGCAGTCTGACCCTGGGAAAAAACAGTCTGATCTTGTTTAAATGCAGTCTGATCTTGGGTAAATGCAGTCTGATCCTGGGTAAAGGCAGTCTGATCCTGGGTAAAGGCAGTCTGATCCTGGGTAAAGGCAGTCTGATCCTGGGTAAAGGCAGTCTGATCCTGGGTAAAGGCAGTCTGATCCTGGGTAAGGGTGGTCTGACCCTGGGTAAGGGTGGTCTGACCCTGGGTAAGGGTGGTCTGACCCTGGGTAAGGGTGGTCTGACCCTGGGTAAGGGTGGTCTGACCCTGGGTAAGGGTGGTCTGATCCTGGGGAAAAGTAGTCTGATCCTGGGGAAAAGTAGTCTGATCCTGGGTAAAGGCAGTCTGATCCTGGGGAAGGGCAGTCTGACCCTGGGGTAAGAGCAGTCTGACCCTGGGAAAAAACAGTCTGATCTTGTTTAAATGCAGTCTGATCTTGGGTAAATGCAGTCTGATCCTGGGTAAATGCAGTCTGATCCTGGGTAAAGGCAGTCTGATCCTGGGTAAAGGCAGTCTGATCCTGGGTAAAGGCAGTCTGATCCTGGGTAAAGGCAGTCTGATCCTGGGTAAAGGCAGTCTGATCCTGGGTAAAGGCAGTCTGATCCTGGGTAAAGGCAGTCTGATCCAGGGTAAAGGCAGTCTGATCCAGGGAGAATCTAGATCAAGTCAACCGGTTTACAGTCTAATTGAGGGTGGGGGCAGTTTGGAAAATTAAATCATTGGCAGAACATCAGGTCGGCAGGATGAAGTTCTCTGATTTGGAGGCAAAATGATGGAGGATTTGACCTACCATTTCTTGGGAAGGCCTGTGGGTCTAGACAAAGTGCCATTATAATCGCAAACCAGTCGAAAAGTGGTCGAAAAGCCCCTTTTTTGTATGGAATTTGACGGATTCGATTTTCGATTCGATCAAAAAGTGCGTTTTGTCTAGGGGGGCTGATATTAGCATAACCTTGAGCTCGATCCGATATTATACGACATCTGACAGTGTAGATGGCAATGCCAATGTTGGCAACCTTAGCACATAATTCACTACATTTTTTTACTTCCAGACTTCTGCCACGCCGTCCCCAAGAACTCGGTCAAGATCTACTACGGCCAAGTCTTCTGTGAGGAGTGCTTTCACAAGCACGTCCTGAACCGGGGCCGCGACAACCCCTCAGAATTCTTTAAAAACTGCTTCGAACAGTGGCAGAATAATGCCACTTTTGCTGAGAACATGAGGCAGTTTATGGCGGGGAATAAGGAGGCGACGCCGTTCGTGTTCATGATGACGGGCGGGCAGCCGCCATTTTGTCGCTGCGGCGCGCCGGAGTACCAGCAGCCTGAGGCGAGGAAGTGTAAGTTCCGTTGATCCTAAAGTTGCTTACTTCATAATCCAGGGGTTGGCAGTCTGCAATCAGGGGGTGGGCAGTCTGCAATCAGGGGATAGGCAGTCTGCAATCAAGGGGGTGGGCAGTCTGCAATCAAGGGGGTGGGCAGTCTGCAATCAAGGGGGTGGGCAGTGTGCAATCAAGGGGGTGGGCAGTCTGCAATCAAGGGGGTGGGCAGTCTGCAATCAAGGGGGTGGGCAGTCTGCAATCAAGGGGGTGGGCAGTCTGCAATCAAGGGGGTGGGCAGTGTGCAATCAAGGGGGTGGGCAGTCTGCAATCAAGGGGGTGGGCAGTGTGCAATCAAGGGGGTGGGCAGTCTGCAATCAAGGGGGTGGGCAGTCTGCAATCAAGGGGGTGGGCAGTGTGCAATCAAGGGGGTGGGCAGTCTGCAATCAAGGGGGTGGGCAGTCTGCAATCAAGGGGGTGGGCAGTGTGCAATCAAGGGGGTGGGCAGTCTGCAATCAAGGGGGTGGGCAGTGTGCAATCAAGGGGGTGGGCAGTCTGCAATCAAGGGGGTGGGCAGTCTGCAATCAAGGGGGTGGGCAGTCTGCAATCAAGGGGGTGGGCAGTGTGCAATCAAGGGGGTGGGCAGTCTGCAATCAAGGGGGTGGGCAGTGTGCAATCAAGGGGGTGGGCAGTCTGCAATCAAGGGGGTGGGCAGTCTGCAATCAAGGGGGTGGGCAGTGTGCAATCAAGGGGGTGGGCAGTCTGCAATCAAGGGGGTGGGCAGTGTGCAATCAAGGGGGTGGGCAGTGTGCAATCAAGGGGGTGGGCAGTGTGCAATCAAGGGGGTGGGCAGTGTGCAATCAAGGGGGTGGGCAGTGTGCAATCAAGGGGGTGGGCAGTGTGCAATCAAGGGGGTGGGCAGTGTGCAATCAAGGGGGTGGGCAGTGTGCAATCAAGGGGGTGGGCAGTGTGCAATCAAGGGGGTGGGCAGTGTGCAATCAAGGGGGTGGGCAGTGTGCAATCAAGGGGGTGGGCAGTGTGCAATCAAGGGGGTGGGCAGTCTGCAATCAAGGGGGTGGGCAGTGTGCAATCAAGGGGGTGGGCAGTGTGCAATCAAGGGGGTGGGCAGTGTGCAATCAAGGGGGTGGGCAGTGTGCAATCAAGGGGGTGGGCAGTCTGCAATCAAGGGGGTGGGCAGTCTGCAATCAAGGGGGTGGGCAGTGTGCAATCAAGGGGGTGGGCAGTCTGCAATCAAGGGGGTGGGCAGTGTGCAATCAAGGGGGTGGGCAGTGTGCAATCAAGGGGGTGGGCAGTGTGCAATCAAGGGGGTGGGCAGTGTGCAATCAAGGGGGTGGGCAGTGTGCAATCAAGGGGGTGGGCAGTGTGCAATCAAGGGGGTGGGCAGTGTGCAATCAAGGGGGTGGGCAGTGTGCAATCAAGGGGGTGGGCAGTGTGCAATCAAGGGGGTGGGCAGTGTGCAATCAAGGGGGTGGGCAGTGTGCAATCAAGGGGGTGGGCAGTGTGCAATCAAGGGGGTGGGCAGTGTGCAATCAAGGGGGTGGGCAGTGTGCAATCAAGGGGGTGGGCAGTGTGCAATCAAGGGGGTGGGCAGTGTGCAATCAAGGGGGTGGGCAGTCTGCAATCAAGGGGGTGGGCAGTGTGCAATCAAGGGGGTGGGCAGTGTGCAATCAAGGGGGTGGGCAGTGTGCAATCAAGGGGGTGGGCAGTGTGCAATCAAGGGGGTGGGCAGTGTGCAATCAAGGGGGTGGGCAGTGTGCAATCAAGGGGGTGGGCAGTGTGCAATCAAGGGGGTGGGCAGTGTGCAATCAAGGGGGTGGGCAGTGTGCAATCAAGGGGGTGGGCAGTCTGCAATCAAGGGGGTGGGCAGTGTGCAATCAAGGGGGTGGGCAGTGTGCAATCAAGGGGGTGGGCAGTCTGCAATCAAGGGGGTGGGCAGTGTGCAATCAAGGGGGTGGGCAGTGTGCAATCAAGGGGGTGGGCAGTGTGCAATCAAGGGGGTGGGCAGTGTGCAATCAAGGGGGTGGGCAGTGTGCAATCAAGGGGGTGGGCAGTGTGCAATCAAGGGGGTGGGCAGTGTGCAATCAAGGGGGTGGGCAGTGTGCAATCAAGGGGGTGGGCAGTGTGCAATCAAGGGGGTGGGCAGTGTGCAATCAAGGGGGTGGGCAGTGTGCAATCAAGGGGGTGGGCAGTGTGCAATCAAGGGGGTGGGCAGTGTGCAATCAAGGGGGTGGGCAGTGTGCAATCAAGGGGGTGGGCAGTGTGCAATCAAGGGGGTGGGCAGTCTGCAATCAAGGGGGTGGGCAGTCTGACCCAGGGGTGGGAAGTCTTGACCCAGGGGGGTGGGACAGTCTGACCCAGAGGGAGGGACAGTCTGACCCAGGGGGAGGGACAGTCTGGCCCAGGGGGTGGGAAGTCTTGGCCCAGGGGGTGGGAAGTCTTGGCCCAGGAGGTGGGCAGTCTGACCCAGAGGGTGGGCAGTCTGACCCAGGGGGTGGAAAGTCTTGGCCCAGGGGGTGGGAAGTCTGGCCCAGGGGGTGGGAAGTCTGGCCCAGGGGGTGGGAAGTCTGGCCCAGGGGGTGGGAAGTCTTGACCCAGTATGGAGGGGCAAGCCTGGCCCAGGGGGTGGGAAGTCTTGACCTAGGGGGTGGGAAGTCTTGACCCAGAGAGTAGGAATGCGAAGTAATGACCCAGAGTGGGCTCTGATCCAGGGGGACGGTGAGGCTTGTTTTTGTAAAATCTTAAGTATCTTAACCTTTGTAGATTCTATGTATTAAGCGCCATAATCCACGTAGGTAACCAATTGTGTTTCTCCGTAGGTGCGTAAGAGTTAAAAATTTTCACAGCTGCGACCCCCGCGCTCTCAGTCGGCTCGGAATCCCTCGGCACCTGGGACTTATCCTTCGAGAACCGGACCGACGCATCCGACGCGCAGGAATCCACCGAATCAGCAGCCGAGACCACGGCCGCGGCTGAAAAAATCGAAAAGCTGACCAAATACCTGCATTGCACGAGCGAAAATGAGAAAAAATGGCAAAGTGTACAGAAAGTTAACGGGGTGGGGTGTCCCAAGTGTTTGTGGCAGTGTGGCGTAGTGTTTGTGCGGGACTGCCGCAAGGCGGTCTGTTGTGGGGACTGCTGACCCCCAATAAAGTTGTTTCGTTTTCAAAACTTGCGTTTTATTTCAAAGATAAGTTAGGGCAAAGTTAGAGATACTGTAGGACCACCTCAAAACGTCTAGTCTCCTGTAGGCACATTCCTAAAAGCATTTTCTCCCGTTCCAGAATATACCATAGAATAGACATAAGACAATCGCTCCCGTTACCAAAGATAAATAATATCTCCCGTTGCCATAGACAATCGCTCCCGTTGCCATAGACAATGGCTCCCGTTGTTATAGACAATCGCTCCCGTTGCCATAGACAATCGCTCTCGTTGCCATAGTCAATCGCTCCCGTTGCCATAGACAATCGTTCCCGTTGCCATAGATAGACAATAGCTTCCCGTTGCAATAGTCAATCACTCCCGTTGTTATAGTCAATCGCTCCCGTTGCCATGAACGATCGCTCGACACTAGAGCCCTGTTTTTACGATGTTCGTTTATTTTAGACACTGAGCGTTCGATTGTTTTTAGACACTGAGCGGTCGTTTTTTGCGACATGTTTTTAGACACTTATCCACTAGTGTTCTTCTATTGTTTTTGCGATTCAGACGCTTGCTTGACTGACAAAAATGCGCCTCAAGGGAATCTGGTGCATGAATAAAAGACATCAGGTTCTTTTTACAGTATATTTATTTTAAACGCTCTCTTGCACGGGCGGCTCGTAGCCCTCGGGGCGCTCGCCCTTCTCGCCCGCCTCGCCGCGCTTGCCGCCGCCGCCCTCGCCGTGCAGTTCCATCAGCTTGGAGAGAACACTCCGCTCCTTCACGAGGAGTCATTATTATAAGCACAAAAAACAAGTGAACGCTACGCGGGAAACGAAACAAAGCACATAATCTGATGATCTTTTGTTTCCAGTGCGATTTTATTAGCGCGAAAAACAAGTGACACGTAACGTTTATACGCCAGTTAGGTTAGAATCTAACAAACAAATGAACATCTAACCTTTAGATGTTCATTTGTTTTTAGACGTGTCACTGAATGTTCGTTTTTTGCGACGTTCATATGTTTTTAGATACTGAGCGGTCGTTTTTTGCGATGTTCATTTGTTTTAGACTGAACGTTCCTGTTTTCTGCGGATTCTGCGATGTTCATTTCTTTTTGCTATTTAGACACTAGGCTAAAGGGTTTTCTCAGTGAGACGCTCGCTTTTTTGTCGATTTTCATTTGTTTTTGGTACATCTATGCACAGTCGCGAGCACAAAACTGGCTCAAGGGAATTTGGTGCATGAAATGAAAGTCGTAAGGTCCTTTTTACAGTTTATTTTAAACGCTCTCTTGCACGGGCGGTTCATAGCCTTCGGGGCGTTCGCCCTTCTCGCCCGCCTCGCCGCGCTTGCCGCCGCCGCCCTCGCCGTGAAGTTCCATGAGTTTGGAGATCTCGAAGCGCGGCCGTTTGAGCACCTTGACCTGAAACGAAAGTGTTATTGTTAATGGTGTAAAGTTGTATTTGGTTTGGCAAGATTGCGGACGAATGTCTAAGTTGGGATAATATCTAAAAAGCCCGGTCTGTGAACACGTAGAATCCCGTCCAATGACCCCAAGCTAGCCATCCTTATCGCTCGCGCATAATTATATTACTGTGCGACGGGCGGCCGCAGTGTGTGCGAGCGCGACAGCAATATAAATACGCGTGGGGTAGCTTGGGGTCATTGGACGAGATTCTATCTGCTCGTCGACCGGACTTTAGATATTGTATGAACACTAGTAGTGGCGCGGCAAGCGCGCTCATGCGTCTAATGAGAGTTTTCGCGAATGAAAGATCCGCTAGATGGCGGGACGTGGATGTGGGGTCTGACTGCTGCGTGATTGGTGGATTTTGACATATTTCATTAGCGAAAACCCTCATTTGAATCAAACGCGAAGCTCAAGACAGAACTCCATGGAGGACTGTTGTGGACGCCTCTGCCTCATCTAAGGGACATAGGACCATAAGCCATGATTTCCATAATATCTCACCTTCCTGATGCAAACATCCCGCAGCGGGTAGATGCCGTGGCACGCCTTCTCGATGTCTTTAGCGATGGAGTCAGGGATCAGCTTGTTGACCACCTCGCGGATTCCGAGTTGGTGACGTCACGGGTGACGATCCATAAGGCACCACTCAGTATTCATACAATTTTAGATGCGCAGTTGCAGCGCCTTTACAAGTGACAGTGTGACAAACCGTGCGAGTTTGCGCTTCTAAAGTCCGGTCGCCGAGCAGACAGAATTTCGTCCAATGACCCCAAGCTACCCATCCTTATCGCTCGCGCGTAGTTATATTGCTGTCGCGACTGTGCGACGGGCGCCCGCAGTGAGTGTGCGAGCGCGACAGCAATATAATTAGGAGCGATAAGAATAGGTAGCTTGGGGTCATTGGACGAGATTCTATCTGCTCGGCGACCGGACTTCAGATATTGTATGAAAACTAGTAGTGGCGCGGCAAGCGCGCTCATGCGTCTAATGAGGGTTTTCGCGAATGAAAGATCCGCTAGATGGCGGGACGTGGATGTGGGGTCTGACTGCTGCGTGATTGGTGGATTTTGACATATTTCATTAGCGAAAACCCTCATTTGAATCAAACGCGAAGCTCAAGACAGAACTCCATGGAGGACTGTTGTGGATGCCTCTGCCCCATCTAAGAGACATAGGACCATAAGCCATGATCCTCATAGTATCTCACCTTCCTGATGCAAACATCCCGCAGCGGGTAGATGCCGTGGCACGCCTTCTCGATGTCTTTAGCGATGGAGTCAGGGATCAGCTTGTTGACCACCTCGCGAAGTTCCGAGTTGGTGACGTCACGGGTGATGATCTCGCACATCTTCTTGCGGATGGCTCGCACCTGGGTAGTAGAGAGAGATTGTAATTGTTGTAGCTTTTTTATACTATAGGAACAAGGATTTACACAAAAAGCATGTTTTTGTTTCTCTATTTGTTAAGACTAAGAGTAGGCGCAGACCATCGATTTTTAGTTGGCCGATAGTTGTGCCCGATTTTAAATTGTATGAAGAATTGGCCAAATCGAATCTGCGTAATGTGCGCACTTCCATATAGGGTTGCCAGGCGTCCGGATAAAGCCGGACATAGCCCTTTCGGACCCGCGCTTAAACTAGAAATAAATTTGTAATTTTGAAGATGAATTTTAGGTAATTTGGGGCCGCAGATTACGAATCTGCTATAATTTTTCAGATTTTCCGCCGCCATCTTGGAAAATTCATATACTAACAATTGTATCAAACTGGGCCCTTCACTTCCCACGTACAATTGTGAGGGTCAAAATTGTAAGGGTTTTGGAAATTTTATCAATGGCATGAATTCCGAAAAACGTGTTTATAACCAGTAAGGAATAAAGAGGTTTCATTTTTATACCAGTATTTGCCATTTAATATTGATTTGTGGGCAAAACCATCTGTTCCATGAGCTCAACAGTAAATATAGCGCTCGAAATATTCCAATGAAGTTTTAATATCTCCTGGATCATGAACAGCATCTCCTGGAAGATGTTGACGATTGAAGGGCTTCGTCTGCTATGCCGCTTGCATACTCAGAGGTATGTATCGTCATGAATGTCTGAGCCTTCATCAGAAGAAGAGGAGTAGTTCATCTGAAGTAGCCGAAACTAGCTTTTGTCATTGTCATCGCTCTCATCCCCAGATGTATTGAGCATCTCTGCGATAGTAGCGTCGTTTAAAATCGGAAACATGGTGCGGAAACCATGAAAAATTAATAATTATGAGAAACTTAAAATACGCATAAGGTATTGTAGGGCCCACGTCGATACAATTGTGTCAGTAAAGTTCGTTAAGCCATTATGCCAAAGTCTTTGCTTACAATTAGTCACTGTTATCACAAAAAGATGCTATTTTTATCTATTTGTTTAATCAATAACTTGTATATTACTACAATTACAAAATAAAACCATAGTAGGTACTTTCTTTCGCCAAGTCGGGGAGCGCAATCAGTCATGAACTGTACAGGTTGTAACCGGCTCACCAACTGCGCTTCGGACAAAATTTGCACGGGAGGTGAAAGAACGCATCCCGCACAATCGTACGATACTCAGCCCATCCACTTCCGATGTAAAACTAATGAGATAATCTCGATTTTGTAACCCGCACAATTGTATTGGAGCGGTCCGAAAGGGATAGTTAGGCTTTTTGATTGCGTGTCCGGCCAAAATAACCGATGTCCGGCCTGTCCGGCTTTTGTTAGGCTTTTTAGTTGGCTGCCGCGCCAGGCGAAAGTCGAGCCACAGAATAAGGCACGCACGCATCAGGACGTTAGGCAACCGATGATGATAGTACTCATTCGTGAGCTCACTAATTATCGCATGTCCGGCTTTTAGGGTAAAATGTCCGGCCAAATGAAGCACATAATCCGGCTTTTGTGTTTTTGGACCTGGCAACCCTACTTCCATACATGCCCATACATATCAACTGCCCGACTAAACTATCGGCCGACGAAAAATCAACGGTGTGCGCATAGGCTAAAGCTTCAACCACACCATCGCGTGCAGATCGTCATCGCCATTGCCGGCTCGATCATAGGCCAATGACAGATGGGTGACTGTGACAAAACAGTTTCTGTCACTGTCACGTCTCCATGGACTTGATATAGTTCCAAAATACTGAACTGTCCTACCCATGACATTGACAGCGGGGCGCCACCGTCAATACCGGATCGCTTGTTCCGATTTTTGCCATGTTGGAAACCATATAGTTGAACGATGGTAGCGGCCCCCCTGTCATTGAGTTTGGTGGGACAGTTCAGCGTGGGTCATCTATATGAGTGACATATCAGTCACGGCGACAAAAGTGCGTAAGTCTTTCCTAAATCTTCACTTTAAAAGTTCAAAGAATGATTTATGAATAGTGTTAGTAACCATTACAAAAAGCAAAAACATCAAACAATTTCAAAGTAAGAGCCTAAGCACACGATACGTTGCGGCGTCGTACCGCAAAGATTTCGCTCGTGTCGCCACAGATACAGGGTGGAATTTTGTAATGCCACCTGGAGGGAAAGTACTCTTAATACTTTAGATAGAAAATTTTACTGAAAGAAAACATTCCTTTATTTTTGAAAAGAAAGAGAACTGCATTCAAAGATTTTTGAAAATTCACTACCACACCATACAATTTTCTGTACACAATTAAAATAATTTAAGATTCCATGGTTTTCCTTTCATTCGATTTATCAAGTTTGTTAGAGAGATTTCATCCTTATACTTAACCCTGACGATCGATGTAATGTAATAAAAATACAGGATGTAATTTTTAACAGATTTTAGTTGGTTCGATTCCCGGGTGTGGCAAGCAAATTTTTGGAAATCTTTGAATGCAGTTCTATTTCTTTTCAAAAATAAAGGAATGTTTTAACCACAGTATTAAGAGTACTTTCCCTCCAGGTGGCTTTTTTTTTAAAATCCACCCTGTATTTCTATGTAAGACGACGCAGCGATGTCGCAACGCATCGTGTGCTTTGGCTCTTACATTTGTAGGGTAGTTAGAATGTAGCAGACCACAAATAGCCAGCGGCAGACCCACAAGCCACGTTTGTGTGAATGCGTCGATCTCCGCAGTATTATCCATTGTGGGTGTGACGCGCCATATGGCATGCCACACAGGCGGGACTGCAGGAACTTAGGCCAGTAGCCTTATGTCCGTTTTCACCATCAATCCCTAATTCTTAAGTGACCCTTATGGTAACAAATAACAGGTATTTTGTTTTCATAGGGGTCACTTAAAAATTAGGGATTGATGGTGAAAACAGGCATTATTCGCGTATTTTGACAGTCAAGATCTTGCTGTGACGTACAGAATTCGGCCCATTGAAAAACAGTTCTAAATCCGTATTCACAAGTCATTTTGATAGAATGATTACTCGATAGGATCGCAACTCAGTGTTTTGTTGTCATTGAAGTTTTGTTACGTGAATAAGGCTACTGCGCGCGGATTGTGCTAGAAATTTACAGCCGTTTGTACAAATTCGTATCGCGGTGGCGCTTTGACAACTAGTTCAAACGAAGCTATGACGTAAACGGAGCGCAAATGCGTCTTACGTAAACGGAGCGTGTAAAAGCGGATAAAGCTACTTTTCCTCAAATGCAAGTCACTCTTCACGATAGGTAATAAATAGGTGAATACCGCGGAGGCAACAATTGAATGACAAAAACTAAATCGAAACAAAATCGGGCGACTAACACGTGAATACGAAAAGTGATAAATCGCTTGCATGTCGTTGCAGTTTTGTTACGTGAATACGCCAACTGGTTTCGAAGCTAAAGTGTTCTTTTCCAATCAAATCTGATCCATGCATCTGGAGGGCATTAAACATTGACTAACCTGTGTGTGCTGAGCGTAGCAAGTCTTGCGCTGGCTGAGCGAGTCCTTGTTGGTGAATCCGATGCAGAACACTCGGAGCAGGTATCCGTCGGTGGTCTTGACATCGATGTTGGCTTCAACGAGCGTCTGCCATTTCTTGACCATCCATCTGACAGTGAAAAAGGTATTTGATTAGCAAACTGACTTAGGATTACTAACTTTATGGTCTTAAAATAGTGACTAACGCCCGTATTCACAAATATTACTATGAGGTCTCACAGTGCGCGTACGCACAGGGTGACATGAACCAATCACAGAGCAACCAACCCTGTGCGTTCTATTTAAGCAAGCGTCGTTTGTGAATACGGGCGTCAGTTTCTTGCGCTGCTTCTTCTCAGCACTGGCCCATTTATTGTCCCGAAGCAGTGGTAGGGTCAATACTGGGACGTGTAAGTGCTTTTTAAAAGCCTACTTGCAAAAATAAAATAAGTTTTTAATGAGGTTTTTAACTAACTGACCTAGCAAACTTAGTACCGACTATGTTCATCAGAAAAAATGGTGTAAGAAATTTTTCAAATCAGTCCAGTAGTTTTGGACTTTGGAACCTATTCAAATACAATCAAATCTTTCCTCTTTATAATATTGGTGTACAAAAACTAGTGGCTTGCTAAGGATCTTTAGTTGTATCGCACCAAAAGTGATTCGGATCCCGATGCAATACAATTTTTTCTTTATTTCTTCCATTCTTTGAATCACTGGTATATACTAGCTATTGCCTCTTTATAATATTGGTGTACAAAAACTAGTGGCTTGCTAAGGATCTTTAGTTGTATCGCACCAAAAGTGATTCGGATCCCGATGCAATACAATTTTTTCTTTATTTCTTCCATTCTTTGAATCACTGGTATATACTAGCTATTGAAAATGAGACTGTCTGCCTATAGATATTGGATGATACCTAATATAAAGTGTGACTTTCATTAGGTGTTTGCTTTCAGTAGTATTTTACAGTAGATGACAGATTGACTGTTCCCCGGGACAAACTTGGCCTTCACTGGTTGGGTTTATTGGCAGGCAAGCTGTAGATCCTGGCTACACAGGAGTTGCAGCAGTAGGAACGAGAGGTGGGAACAGTCCTGCATCGGTAGTATTAAGAATGTAGCAGTGACATAAAGGGCCTCTCCATACTGATGGGAAGGCACTGCATTATGTGACAGCATATTATATCTGCAGCTTGAAACGATACGAAGACCACATGGGATACCTTCGTATAGCTGGGCTGCAGGTTTGGAAATTATGATAATACTAAAGATCGTTTCATACACGAAGACGCACCCCACCATTCTTCCGCTAATATTTGAGTGTTATCGGTACACGCTAAATGATCCATGAGTGCACACGCACATTACAATAATGACGCTCGGATTGCTCGGACCACACTCCCCGCACCCCGCGCGACCGAGACCAAAAATGTGAGGGCACGTCTTCGTGGATAACACCTAACAACTACGTCATATGCGACAGTATTTAAGCCTTAGCTCGACGGATTAGCAAGCTGAAGTGGCAATGGGCAGGGCACATATTACGCAGAACTAAGCCGATGGGGCAACAAGGTTCTGGAATGGAGGCCGCGTACCGGAAAACGCAGCGTGGGACGTCCACCCACAAGGTAGACTGACATCATAAAGGTAGCAGGAAGCTGGACGCAGGCCGCTACCAATCAATCAACATGAAAATCATTGGGGGAGGCCTATATTCAGCAATGGATGTCCTGTGGCTGAAATGATGTGATTCTAGTCTTACCTGAGCTTGTCAGTGGTGAGGTCCATTCCGTGGAAGTTGCAGAGGACATTGCGGCCCTGCACATCCTCAGCAATCAGGCGGAACTTGCGGAAAGATCTGGAAGAGACGGAGATGAGACAATTAGTTGTAGTTAGTAATCTATTAAAATAAACTCGTAAATTACATTTTTATTTAAAGTTATTTAAGGAAAACATTGGTTTTTGGCTTTACTTGCTGTTGTTATCCAGAGAAACATGGAATTTACAAACGGATCCAATTTATTCAGTAACTTAATATTGATACTGTTGCTCATGAAGCTTACTTACTTATCGTTTTCACCCTGTATATTTAATTTTAAGCTCTTTAGAAACTACATGATTTTCAGTGCTCAAAAATAAAATATCAATCATTTATTCTACTAAATTCCAAGCATGTTTCTGTGCAAAATACAAATGTAGCAATGACACAAAAGGCCTGCACACACAGGTATAAAGGCACTGTATTGTGTGACAGCAAACAATATCTGCAGTTTGAAACGATATAAAAGCTATGACAAGCTTTCATATAGCTGGACTGCAGAACAAAAATTTTGATTCAAAAAATCATTGTTGTAGTTGTTTTTCTTTGCTTGATAACAGATTATTTAGCTTTGATGTCTAAAATCTGTCAAACTCCGTACAAAATAGACCATTTATTGCTATAGTTACAGTTAAACAAAATCCAACAATGATTTTGTGAATCAAGTTGTGTACTTCAACAACCATCAAAGGTTGTTTTTCTATGCTTGATAACAGATTATTTAGCTTTGACGTCCAAAATCTGTCAAACTCCATACAAAATAGACCAGTTATCGCTATAGTTACAGTTAAGTGGTGCAAGTCACCCTTAGAACAGAAATTAAAATAAACAAAATACCTCACCTCTCAGCGTCGGTGTCAGCTTGAAGATCGGCCAGCGATACTTCGAAGACACGGCCCTTCAGACCTTCCGACGCGATTTTGGTACCCTAGAACAGGTTTATGACTAGTTTAGACACAGTATGGAGTGGTGACATTTGTAGTATACGTCAAAATAAATGTTCAGTGGTAAATCAAAAGGGAACAAATGTTTTCATCAGTTCTGTGTCATTGCGAGCTAGGTGGATCATCATTTTAGAGTTTTGTGGTGATTTCAGCGCCTTCATTATTTATTTAAGATAGTAACTTCCAAGATACTAACAGTAACAATGTAAATATTTATGTTTTTCAGACAATAGGTACTTCGTAAAGACCATGCAGTCACACACATGGTATTAAAAATCATTTATGATCAGTGAAAGTGACTGAGAGTTAGTTGGACTTGACAACATGTAGTTTTGACTTACAAAACAGGTTTTGAAGACAAAAAGTTTGCAATTTGGGACTTGAATTTGATATTAGCAAGTCTAGATTCGAACTATAAACCTAAATTTGACGATTGTTTATCAATATACTTAAAATAAGACCTGAAATCACCACGCGATACAAGTTCAACATAACGTTTTGAGGTTAGTCAAAAATTTATGATAATTTACCTGAGTACGGTTGACGAGGGTCGTGCCGACTTGTCTCTTGTTGAACATCGACGGTGCCTTGACATCGTACCAGTCCTTGCGTGTGAACGGGTCTACACTGAAATCAACACACAAAATTTAACATAACCTCAAAGACAACTTACCAAAAGTTCCTATATCCAGCATTTACACTTTGAAAAACTAACACAAGTGGCTTGAAACACACGCCGGTAATTGTAATTAGAGTAGACAGAAGACTCAAAAGTTTCAGAAGTACAAAACACTTGTCGAAATCATCTGACACGAGACGTCGATTTTTAATCTTGAAATACTAAATTGATCATTACAGAACTGAACACATGTGTAAAGGAATTCGTTAGTATATCGAGTAAACTAACGAATTACGCGTTTATTGCAGACTTACATCTTCTTCTTAACACCTTTCTTTCCGCCTTTCGAGAGGCCTTTATTTTTACCGACCGCCATGTTCACACACAAACTTTGGAAAGACTATTTTTTGTTTATGCCCGTCAGCCGTCAAACATTATTGTCTATGATCTGTCAAATTTAATGTTGCCAGTACACCAACCTTCAAAATCTACTAAATTATATCTTTGCAAGCAAAAATGTGATTTCAAGGTGAAGTTGACTTTTTCAGGTAATCTAACATTTTGACCTACGTTCAGGTGAAAACAATGATATTTTCATACTTTTAAATTAAATTAAAATTATATTGTGGACCTATTAGTGATGTACCGTGATGCGCGTGACCAAGAATTTGAAAGATACGGGGTGCTGCGGTGAGGTTTTTGCATATTTTATTGCATAGATCTTATTCATATTATTTAATTAATTATTATGCTATAAAATAACAACAATAGC
Organism: Ostrinia nubilalis; assembly: GCF_963855985.1. Classification (NCBI taxonomy): domain Eukaryota; kingdom Metazoa; phylum Arthropoda; class Insecta; order Lepidoptera; family Crambidae; genus Ostrinia; species Ostrinia nubilalis. The sequence goes on along the minus strand of NC_087116.1, from coordinate 5,952,565 downwards.
TATTCGTTAAATGTTGTTTATTTAAATGAACAATAAAAAAATAAGTTTTAAAAAAGTATACGATTGAGGTACGTTTTCCGATTTCATCCCTCCTCTCAATATAAAAATTGTTATGCTGCGTTTACACTGCGCGGAAATTAGCCGAGTCAAGTCAAAAAAACAGTGGAGTAGGGATGAATAATATGAATGAATTTCATCCCCACTCCTCTGTTTTTTTGACTTGACTCGGCTAATTTCCGCATAGTGTAAAAGCAGCATTATACTAGCGCTATTTTGATAATGGAGTTGGCTATCTAATGATTTATCGAAACGCAGAATGCAAATGGCATTATTTAGTAAAAACGATGCTCAGTGGATAGTCAGTCCAGACTAAAAATAAAATAGTTATTCCCAGTTGCCCCCACTGGAGACAAAAGGGAATTTGTCCCAGGCCGTTAGAAAACAACGTTCAAGTAACAACGTTCTAGTAAACGACTATCACCGACTACGACTATGAATCACAAAAAATAATGCGAAACTTATCTCATCAGTCTATTTAAAAAGATCAAGAAAGAAAGAAAGAATCTAGACAAGTGGCACTTTTTGATTGAATCTCAAATCCGTTGTTGTAACTCCATATAAAAAGGCTCTTCGACATAAAACTCACGTTTTGCGACTTGTCCGTGGGGACGGCAGCTACAGACAGACGATTGAAAGTTTTTATGTAGCAGATACGTCAAGGCATGCACTTATTAAGTAATTAGAAAAAAATATGGAATAAATAATACCTACTTCACAATGAAAATACTCAGAGGATAATTAATAAAAGACATGTAGTAATTATTTCAGAACATTTTATTTGCTTTAAGCATAATCAGCTTCACAATCTACTCAGACCAACTGTTCAAATTTCGAAAAACATAAACTATCTATTGTTAACATAATCAATGTCTAATCTATGTTAAGCTGATAAATCTAACAGCACATGAGTAGTTCTTCAGTTTCCACAGTGGTCCCTCTCCAACAATCGCATCTGTAAAAAAATGAAAAATAAAGTTAGACATGAATTTGGCAAATATTGAATGACGATTAAAAATGCTCTTGAGATCATATTGTGCCAATTAAAATTGACATGACATATTCATCAGTGTGGAATAAGGAGCAAAATCAAAATCAAAATCAAAAAATATTTATTCAGTTTAGACCACAAGTGGCACTTATGAACGTCAATAGAAAATAATAAAAAAAAGAAAAGGTAGCCCTTATGGGGCACTTTACATGTCTCCTTATCTTTTGGGCCCTACCAGCGCTTCGAGACAAACATATGGCAAGTGCTGAGAAGAAACGCCGGAACAAACTCAGTCACCACTTATTGCCAGGAATTATCTAACGGTAAGAATAGTCAAATTTAAGTACATCAAATATGTGCAGACTGAACTGACCACGCATCCTTGTCATCAATATAGTCTCGAACCTTGTAGTACCCTTTGGACATAAGGGTATTTTTTATATGTATCTTAAATTTGTTTATTGGCAATTCGACAAGGTTGTGTGGTATTTTGTTAAATATGGTAATACATTTCCCCAAGAATGAATTACCTATCTTATGCAACCTGAATGATGGAACAGCAAGTTTATTCTTATGTCTCGTGTTAAATGAGTGGACGTCACTTTTCTTAGTAAATAAATGTATATGTTTACGGACATACATAATGTTATCAAATATGTATTGCGAAGCCACAGTCAATATATTGATTTCTTTAAAAACTTCTCTAAGCGAGTCACGTGGTTTAAGACCGTATATTGCCCGAACAGCTCTTTTCTGTAAAATGAAAATTGATTCTATGTCTGCTGCTGAGCACATTTTTGGACTTCAAATACTTAGTTGTAGTATAGGTATATGGCAGTCGCAGTTCTCACCACGCTTTATTAACTTTAAAATGCCTTACTAACCTTAAAATGATCCGCATTTTTCGTTCATCAATGCTTGTTTCTAGTTTTCTCATGATTTCTATTGACTCAACATAGGGTCAAACACGCGGCGGGAAACAACTTCAAAAACATGGTTCTTCAGGTATTCTGTCTGATGCGATTCAGTACCCTAAAACAAAGGAAAAACTTATTGAAACACAAAAATTAAGAGTAAATGAAAGTTTAATTTGTAAAAAAAGAATATTTCAGTGGTAAATCAAAAGGGAACAAATGTTTTCATCAGTTCTGTGTCATTGCGAGCTAGGTGGATCATCATTTTGGTTACTTTACGTAAAAGTGTGGTAATTTCACTCCTGTAAATTTTTTGTTGTAATAAATTCCATCATTAAACTAAATTAAACTCATTTCTTTTTTCAAATTACTCCGACAAACAAGAGCTGAAATTACCACGTGATAGAAGCTTCACTTCCAATTTTTTGTTACACTTAAGGAAAGTATGTGAAGGTTAAGTTACCTGGTTACTACGGTGGAAACCACGTGTCTTTTGATAGCCGTAAACAGCGCCTTAATATCAACTCCTTGGTTGTCAACGGATCCATACTGAAATCATAAAATTAAATAATTCAACATAACCTCAAAAAGCAGCAGCACATAACGTACAACTAAGGTTTCAATTTTTCAGCAATTAGTAAATTATCCTTACATAAGTGACATAAAAATGTAACAAAGAAATTAATTTAGGAAATCGAATCAAAAGAAAAATTAATCAAACAGTTTAGAAAATGAAGATCACATTATTTTACAAACACCAGAAGACATTAAATGATTTTGTATCTTGAAATATTAAACCAATCATCACAGATCTGAAGAAAATTATCAAATTATTTATACCTAAATCGAATAAATTATTAACTTATGTTAATATTAATGCAGACTTACATGGTTTTCTTGCGAAGAATCAATAAAACTTCAAAAAAGCTTTGTTGTTAGCAGTGGTGGGTGCTGTGCTCGCTGTGCTATGCATCACGGGGTGGAAACCACGGGGTGGAAACGCCATAGAGTTTGACAGCTCCATAGAGAGTGAATTTTTTTGACAGTTCCGAGAGGAAGTGACTTTTTTTATAGTTGTCTTCTGTATGCGACAGTGGTCTTTTGCATGTTAGAAACCTTAGAAACCTTTTCGAATTACAACTTCAGCTTTTATTCATAAATTATTTTATTGAATCTATGTGATTTCTATAAATTAAATGGTTATTTAAAAGTATAATAATTCAAAGTCGTAATTTTCACTTTAATCACTTTAGTTCCGTCTCGAGTCTACAACTGTGACATTATTAAAAAAAAATAAACGTCAAAAATTTTTCATCGAAAAAACGTGTTTTTCTACGATTTTATTTAGGTTATTACTTGCAGCAACATCATGTTTTAAGTATTGAACCACACAAAGGATTAAATCTTCATTACAAAATCATTCATAACTCCATTTAAATCAATGGAAACCAAATATGGATAGTTTCATGGAGTAACAACATACTTTGGATTTTGGACATAAAATACAGTACAAGTAGGTACATTGCAGGCATAGATTGCAGGATACAGTGAATGATACGTGTTTTATACAATGAATCTAAGTACCTATTTGTTTCAGGTTAATATCGAACTTCGAACTTATAAAGTGTTAAGCAGCAATTACAATAAAAGTGCTTGCTGTGGAATCACTGGTGCTGCTCATTATTGTCAACTGTTACTTAAAAAGGTCCAGATGAACCAACATATTCAATGAAGTTTAAAAGAGACCTATTTAAACAATAAAACAAGACCAAAAATGCTTAATTACAAATGATGAACTCATTTCATTTGCAGGTTATGCCATGCATTAAATTAGGAAGATTTGTGTTGGATGAATTACCCAGATAACAATTAAAACAACTTCTATTTATAAGAACATTCGGTAAGTACCTATAAAATTGAAAAGACCCTCAAAATCATTCTTACCCGTATCTTCTGACGCTTTTATTTATTTATTTAAAATCTTTATTGCACACATAAAAACAGTGGTACAACAGGCGAGCTTAATGCCATGTGGCATCTAGGATCAAATAGAAAGACCTAAAAGTTAATTATTTGATTACAGATTGGTGGAATCCAGATTCTGTGAATATTATATTAAGTAATTGATTGACAAGTACACATTTGACAAGGTAAATTAATTTTCATTTAACAAAGTAGTATGAATCTAGAAACAAAACAGACAGTAGGCATGGTAGATAGATAGATCGATCACTTGTTTATATGCTGTACTCTTTATAATATTAGTGTAGAATGTAGATGTAGAAGATTACAGACTTACGGTGACTTTTTGCTCTAAATTTACAAATATTTCATATATTTTACAGGTGGTGAGAAACATGTAGATCTGGCCTGCTTACAGTGGAGTGGACAGAACCAACGTGAGAGTGAACGTGTGAATTTATGGAGAACATTAAACTATTTTACTATAAGTCTTAACGCAACATATTTTATATGAGTTACATACAAATGTCAATCCGTGAGTACATAATGTAAAAACTAAAACAATGTACTGTTATCACAACAGTAACTGTAATCTTTTAAAATCCAGTAGTTTTATTGCTTATTGATTTTCGTAAACAAAATATTTCATGTTATATTTCATCAATAAAGTTTTATTTTATACTTCAATAGTTTTATTTTTAAACACATTACATGAAACGGAACGGATCATAAAAAAAGTATGAGAGGTATATATTTAATCTGTGGGCGGCAGACGCCATATTGTTTACAGCGCCACCTACTGGACAATCTAGCTCGGTACCAGTTTGTTTATCGTTCAACAAATACTAGGGCCGTTTCCTATCTGTCTTTAGACATACTCTCTAATCTGTGGTGGAAACGCCATAGAGTTTGACAGCTCCATAGAGAGTGAATTTTTTTGACAGTTCCGAGAGGAAGTGACTTTTTTTATAGTTGTCTTTTGTATGCGACAATGGTCTTTTGCGTGTCTGGAATCAAGTTAGTAAACATTTTCGAATTACAACTTCAACTTTTATTTATAAATTATTTTATTGAATCTATTTGCATTCTATAAATGAAATGATTATTTAAAAGTATATTAATTCAAAGTCGTAATTTTCACTTTAATCAATTTAGTTCCGTCTCAAGTCTACAACTGTGACATTATTAAAAAAAAAAAACGTCAAAAATTTTCATCGAAAAAACGTGTTTTTCTTTAAACAAATTTTATCTAATTAAAATCAATAATTTCTCAATCAATATTAATAAGAACTACATGTGCATGGATTGCCAGTTGGATTGATGTTTGTTTTAAGAAGAAATTTCTCTCTAAGATATCCACTCGAGAAAGGTTATTGCAGCAACATCATGTTTTATCAAGTATTGAAACACACAAAGGATTAATAAATCTTCATTACAATATCATTCATAACTCCATTTAAATCAATGGAAACTAAATATGGATCGTTTCATGGAGTAACAACATACTTTGGAGTTTGGACCCAAAATACAATACACGTAGGTACATTGCAGGCATAGATTGCAGGACACAGTGAATGATACGTGTTTTATACAGTGAATCTAAGTACCTATTTGTTTCAGGTTAATATCGAACTTATAAGGTGTTAAGCTGCAATTACAATAAAAGTGCTTGCTATGGAATCACCGGTGCTGATCATTATTGTCAACTGTTACTTAAAATCCAGATGAACCAACCTTGACTTCCTATTCAAATAAGTTTAGAAGAAACCTATATAAGCAATAAAACCAGACCAAGAATGCTTGATTACAAACGATGAACTCATTTCATTTGCAAGTTATGCCATGACATAAATGCATTAAATTAGCGACGTTTTACCTGAAAATAAAACGTTTATTAAACATACTTACCTTATTCGAAGCCTTTATAATGAGAGTAGTGTCTGTCTTTTCCTGTTTGAGTACTAGTTTTGACGTATAATCTGCCCACGTGACTTCCGCTCCGGTCCCCCACCGCCTAAGCACGCCTCAATTAACGACACTAGCGCCACCAACGGTAGCTCGAAACTAGGTTTCGATATTCTCGCCATTGTGTTTTATGACACCAGGTAGATTTAAAAAGTAGGCTTCGAATAAGGTAAGTATGTTTAATAAACGTTTTATTTTCAGGTAAAACGTCGCTATTAAACAGTACTGTACCGTTATTCGAAGCCTTTATAATGAGAGACGTGTCTATTATCTCCTGGTGGCGCTGTGTAATCGCCAAAATGATCAATTGAAGAATAAGACATTGATCAGTGAGAAATGTTATGAATTAGTTAGAACCTAAATGATTGTTGAATATTTAGGTGGACACGCTTATCTGTCTACTGAGTGGTAATGTACTGTGTGTAGGTACATTATAATATTTTACAGAACGCAACCTGCATCTGCATCTCCGTAAATTCACATTTAATGCATCGTTTATTAACTACTATGTAATAATGAACTATCGGTTACTTTACGTCATGTAAAAGGCGCAAAAGCTACGTCCACCTTCACTCACAGTATCAGACCGTTGGATGAATTTAATAAGCTTCGGTAGGAGTGAATAATTATTAGGTATGGATAAGAATATTCACTGGTACAGTTAAGGTCGCTTGCCGATAGCGGGCGTTTGATGATCTCCAACATTTCCCACATTTAGGTATCAGCTCAGATTTTAATATTTATAAACCTTTACAGGACCGTAGCCTAGGTGGACGGTGTAATGAATATGTGACAATAGCTAGCCGGCTATGTATAGGTACGATACTTTTGTATTGCCTGAGTATTCCGCGTTATCGCTGTTCGCTAGGGATAGCGAAGTTTGAGTCGGAATTGATAAAAATTATAATAATACAGACTTTCCTAGTACAAACTTAGTAATCTTTGTGGTTTACCAACGTCGGTGCTGTGGTAAGACTGTGCGACCATTATCTTTAGGGCTAACAGTGATAACTTGTCAGCTAGATCAGCTTATTGACGGTTAGTCAACCAGCTTAATTCAGAGCAATCTTAATATGTAATTATGTATTATTGTAATTACAATTATGATAATAATGTTATAGGGCTGAACAAGAGTTTGTTTGCATCAACACAAAAATTATCTTTGTGTTGGAGTCCTTTAACCACGAATTCTATAAAATCATAATAACATCATTCTACCACCAATAGTAGTGGAGCATCAATAAGAATGTTGCGAAAGCGGGAAAAGTTATGCAGACGAAGTCGCAAGCACAGCTAGAATTAAATGATAGTTTCGTAGCCGATCTAAACCTTATCAGGTTTCATTAAGGCCCTTAGGGTGGGCATCGGATTTAATTTCGAATGATTTATTTTCATCACCCTGAATGCCGTTGGACGATCGCTCATTTGCACGATGTAATAATATTTATGTAAAAATATTTATGTAATGATGTTTGTGTAACACTAAGTTTTATATCATCGCCAATGTCACTCATGATTCATTGAAGTGTACATACCTAAGTTGCCAGTAGGTAGGTAGGTAAGTACTAATTTTTGTGACAATAGTCAGCAGAGACAAATTACTTTATTGACTTAGCGAGTCGGGTAGGTATTAGAATATTTCACGAGGCTGTTGTACTTAAAACAAGTTAACTCGTAAACAGTTGTGTGTGCCACAACATTTTGCTTGTGACTACCTTCGTTACAGTATAATAATTGATGGATTTAAATCACATCAAATACGAATTTTGTAAATTGTACTATGTAGGTAGGCGAAGGACTTTCGGCCCCAAGCAAAGAGCTTAAGAGTGCGGCACAATTATCCAAAATTAATTTCAACCATGTTTATGTACTTCTGTGTGACCCTAAGGTCACAGTGATAATTGGAAAAATCAGAGTTAAATTACTTTCTTGGACTGAAGGTTTTGATTTATTCCCTTTAACTCCTCGTAAAAGTCGTTTATATTCATACGACAATTTTTATTGAACCACAGAGGTGCACAAAAGGTCGAATTAACAATATGACATGGTGTCATATGACATTAATAATAAATTATATTTATTTACTTAAAATAAAGTAGACAAGACGTAGTCATTAACACTATAATAGGGCACACGGAAAGTTCAGTTAAGAGACTGAAGACTTGTGTGACTTTTGGTATGCAATCTTTTCTCCAACGAATGTAATGGCTTGTATAAATGAGAAAATAACAAATTGTAGTATGTAAACCTACGCGGTTTAATACAGTGTGAATCATAAGTATTTGGTATTGGGTGCCATGAGCGCCTCAAGTTGGCGGTTAAAATGCTCTTTGCCTCACGCAAATCATGAATTGTAGTGTTATAACATGAGAAGAGCCAATGCTTTAGGATTTGTAACGTTACGTGACTTGATCTGCATGTTTTTGGTAACCGAGACTCGGTTAGGCCATTTTGTATTTATGGAGTTCACCTTTTACTGTTACTAGTTTGTAAGACTGTTTTATTTTGTTTATTTATTTTATATAGGTAAGGACCGACTTCATTGTGTTTATTATCCAGACTTGTGTGCTTTTATTACAATAGGGGCATGGGTTATATCTGACCCCGAAGCAAGGATGGGTCCTGAGTTACCCCAGAATGAAGTCGTCCAATAGGTAAGGGCGCGAATGTCGCGACTCTTTCTGTGCGAATCAATTGCCGTCAGAACATTTGCATGAGTCTGTCGGTGTACTATAGGTATGTATAGCAGAAAAATACTTATTTTAGTATTCAGTACTTTGTGGTACCCGCCAAGCGTCTATGAATGTATACCTTATTTAAAAGACTATCAGGTCAATAGTTGTAACTTTACTATGCAGAGGCTGCACAAAGGCTTAAGTATATTTAATTTCTCCAGGCGTTAACTGTTCGGTACCAAAAATTCAGGGCGCGTAGCTGCGGCCCCGATTAATTAACATCCTTCAAGATTCTGAAGGTTTAGGGCAATGCCCTTATATCATCTCGGCAGTAATGAAATAAGCCAAACTGACACGAATCGAGTAATTTTAGCGTAATCTCATGATCTCTGTCTCCACCTTTGGCAGGTCTTAAAAAGCTTACTTTTGTCATGAAATAAAGCATTTTAATTGGAGTTCCATAACCCTTGAAAATTATGAGGATTTGGGGCGATGCCCTTATGTCCTCCCGGCAACATCACTTTAGTTTTGCCGTGCAAAATAGAATTTCAGAACCTTTTATAGTTATGCGGATTTAGGGCGAAGCCCTCATGTCTACTCGGTAACTTTACTTATTTTCGTTTGCCGTGGAATAAGGCGTTTGGGTTCTATAACTCTTCAAAATTATGAGGATTTAGGACGATGCCCTCATGTCTTTGAACCGCAAATACAAACGAGCGAGGTTGCTTGGCTCGAAATGTAATGATTTGAGTCCGATTCTCCTTGGGTAATCTCCTATCCCAGAGGGATGAGGGACAACATGAGAGTTTAGAGCGATGCCGTAAGATCTCTCGACGTGAATAAAAATGAGCGAGGTTGCTCGGCTCGAAATGTAGTGATTTGAGTCCGGTTCTCTTTGGGTAATCTCCTATCCCAGTGGGATGAGGGATAACATGAGGGTTTAGAGCGATGCCCTAAGACCTCTCGATGTAAATAAAAATGAGCGAGGTTGCTCGGCTCGAAATGTAATGATTTGAGTCCGATTCTTTTTGGGTAATCTCCTATCCCAGAGGGATGAGGGATGACATGAGAGTTTAGAGCGATGCCGTAAGATCTCTCGACGTAAATAAAAATGAGCGAGGTTGCTCGGCTCGAAATGTAGTGATTTGAGTCCGGTTCTCTTTGGGTAATCTCCTATCCCAGTGGGATGAGGGATAACAAGAGGGTTTGGACCAATGCCATACTAAGACCTCTCGACGTAAATAAAAATGAGCGGCGTTGCCTGGCTCAATATGAGACTCCTTGAGTGTTTGAGTTTTCTCCTATCCCGGTGGGATGAGGGAGAAAAGGTTCTAGCTCCTGGTTTTTCCCTGTTTGCTCCAAGAGAACTTACCCTCGCTACAGGATTATGCTGCTGCGTTTTGGTTACACTGCCATCTAGCTTGCCGAGTAGCCAGTTTGAGTTTTCCACTGTAGGTATTTAGCATAAGGCGAAATCTCAGATCGATCTGCGGAGCAGAGTTGCGATCGTATTGCTGCCGAAAAATTTTCCAGACGCCGCTAGCATCAAATAAACTGCGTATCAGGCTGAATAGACGATGTTCATCCTTCACCGTTTATTACACAGACTCACTGTTTATCTACACAGTAACAGCATAGCGTTTTCCTGAAATCATAGTTTAAGAAAACCACAAAGGTATTATTATACCTACGTACCGTATCCTAATAGGACAAACTGCACACTTCACTCTTGGGTTATAAGCCGTGCGTTAGACTTCCATAATGGCGGTAGAATAGGTACGTCGGTACGCTACCCTACCTAGTGGAAGTTTTCATACTTTCCCCGGATGCATATTGATAAAGGTAGTTTACCGTTTATTTATTTTGTTGATTTATAAATCAACACAATCCGTCCGATGGAATTCGTATGTCTGAAATGGTATTGGTAAGTTGGTACTTACAGCTTATCAATCACATCTTGCGACTGTCAGCAAGCAATCACATCTTGCGACTATCACATTACACCACACCATCCTTTGATTTGACCTCTACGCCAACTCTTGCTCCTCTTCTGCACGTGGACATAATATTTCCTCTTTCCTTTTGAAAATAAAGACATCTAACGGAAAAACCTTTAGGAACAAACACAGCTAAAAAGGAGTGTTATACCGTTAGGAATGGACATTGCTAAAAAGGAATATTAGTTTTAAAACACATCTAACGAAAACCGTTAGGCACAAACATTGCTAAAAAGGAATGTTAGTTTTAAAACACATCTAACGGAACACGCCGTCAGGTACGAACATTGCTAAGAAGAAAAGTTAGCTTAAAAACATATCTAACGAAAAACCGTTAGAAACAAACATTGCTAAAAAGTAATGTTACTTTTAAAACACGTCTAACGGACTACCGTTAGGTACAAGTATTACTAGAGAAGAAAGATAATTATTTAAAATTACACTGAGTTAGATTGAATGCAATCTACCCCCGAACGGTAACACCGTTGTAAAAATAAATTACACTGCGAAATAAGTAATCACAGTAATTTTTATAAGTTTTCAGCCAGTACATAATAATTTAGAAGTACTTACATTATGGTGGTAATATTTTACCTGAATCACGTCACGACTAGTACCTGTGAGATGGGTCGCGAACTAGCGGAGCTAATTCTACGACCGTCTCGAACGGGAACTAAAACACCAATGGCGAGAATATCGAAACCTAGTTTCGAGCTACCGTTGGTGGCGCTAGTGTCGTTAATTGAGGCGTGCTTAGGCGGTGGGGGACCGGAGCGGAAGTCACGTGGGCAGATTATACGTCAAAACTAGTACTCAAACAGGAAAAGACAGACACTACTCTCATTATAAAGGCTTCGAATAACGGTACAGTACTGTTTAATAGGAAGATTTGTATTAGATGAATTACCCAGATAACAATTAAAACAACTTCTGTTGATAAGAACATTTGGTAAGTACCTTTAAAATTTAAAACACCCTCAAAATGATTCTAACCCTATCCTCTGACGCTTTTCGACTAGGATCAAATAAAAGTTAATTATTTAATTACAGATTGGTGGAATCCAGATTCTGTGAATGTACATGTAATTGATTGACAAGTACACATTTGACAAGGTAAATTAATTTTATTTAACAAAGTAGTGCAAATCTAGAAACAAAACAGACAGTAAGTAGGTATGGTAGATAAGACAGATCACTTGTTCATCTGCTGTACTCTTTATAATATTAGTGTAGAATGTAGATGATGTAGGAAATTACAGTCTTACGGTGACATGTGCATCTTTTTGTTCTAAATTTACAAATATTTCATATATTTTACAGGTGGTGAGAAACGTGTAGATCTGAGGTGGAATTGTGTAAAGCAATCGTTATCATTTGGCAGTTCATAACGTACGATTATTCTGTCAAACGCTTTGTTTAACTGACTTTATCGTACGTTATGAACTGTCAAATGATTACGATTGCTTTACACAATTCCACCTCTGGCCTGCTTACAGTGGCTATTGGATTGGACAGAACCAAAGTGAGAGTGAACGTGTGAATTTATGGAGAACATTAAAAACTATTTTACTATAAGTCATAACGCAACTTATTTTGTATGAGTAACATACAAATGTCCAGCCGTGAGTACATTATGTAAAAACTAAAACAATATACTGCAATCAAAACAGTAACTGTAATCTTTTAAAAATCCAATAGTGCTTATTGATTTTCGTAAACAAAATATTTCATGTTATATTTCATCAATAAAGTTTCATTTGATACTTCAATAGTTTTATTTTTAACCGCAATACATGAAAAGGAACGGATCATTAAAAAGTATGACAGGTATATTTAATCTGTGGGCGGCAGACGCCATATTGTATTCAGCGCCACCTACTGGACAATCTAGCTCGGTACCAGTTTGTTTATCGTTTAACCAATACTAGGGCCGTTTCCTATCTGTCTTTAGACATACTCTCTAATCTGTGCTATGCATGCATGCACTGCTGCGTGGGGTTTGGTCTCTATGGGTATTGTGGTGTTGGCTGTCATATGTCAAAACTGACATTTGTCAATGTCAAATGCCTTGAATTGTTTATGGTCTGTCAAATCAAGTGTTGCCAGTAGTGCAAATAAACATTTCTCAGGTACGTAATCAACGAACTAAAAAAAATGTTTGGCTATGACATTTTACCCGACTGCGCCAGAAGAAGGGTTATGTTTTATTAACATATCACAAATTGGGCACATTTTTTCAACAATAAGAGGAATATTCCTCTGATTTCCATGTTGAGTAATGCGTACCTACGTATATTAGGACAATTTTGTCGTTTTCTTATCTTCACAGGTGTGAATGGATAATAACAGCATTTGCTGTGATAAAGTCGACATTACTAATTTTATCTAATCTTTATGACTTACTAGCTTTCCGCCCGCGGCTTCGCCCGCGTGGAATTTTGTCTGTCACAGAAAAACTTTATCGCGCGCGTCCCTGTTTCAAAAACCGGGATAAAAACTATCCTATGTTCTTTCCCGGGACTCAAACTATCTCTATGCCAAATTTCATCAAAATCGGTTGCGAGGTTTAAGCGGGAAAGCGTAACAGACAGACAGACAGACAGAGTTACTTTCGCATTTATAATATTAGTTGGGATTGCATCCTACAATGATGCCGCACAAAAACACTAATTAGTTATAGAGTTATCAGTCTCCAAATAACAATAACTTTACGCCAGGTGTTTTAGACGATGTTATAAATAAAATTAATTTGATTTTTCACAACCCAGTAAGTATGAAGCATAAATCTTGGCCCTAGGGCTTGTCGCTATCAATTAAATTAAATTAAATTAACTACCTTTCATAAAACATGCTATATATTTTTCAATAATATTTTAGGGCCCATATGCATTATTGTGCCCCATAAAGGACTTGGTCAGTCTCAGTAGTTGTTGGACATTCTGTATCTTTTCAAAGACAAGAAGGGGATGGATTGATGCACGCACGATGCACATTGCGCTTCACCCGGCCCCGCCCTATTTTTTATCGTTGGCTGTCACTTTATCAGTCATCATCAGTCACCTCACCGGTTTGTCAAATCTGTCAGTTTGCTGTCAGATGAATTTTTGTCGTGTGGTGCCATGCACGTATTGGAATTTTAATTAATCGAATTTACTTGGTATAAACCCGGTTTCCTGTTATTTTAACCAAATTAGCTTACTCTCCTTAGTTTTGTGGTATACAGACAGCATTTTAAAGGAGGTGGTTATGAGTTTCGAGCTGTAAATTCAGTTGCAACTAAAATGGGAGCCAAAGTGTCTAGGAATGATTTTGAGTGGGTCTACACGGAGGAGCCGCATGCTAGCCGCCGGAAAATCATCTTAGGTACGTTATTACGTCATATTATATGCTATTCAGGCCTAACTGTAGTGTCGTACCTAGTTACCAAGTAGTGACAAAGAGCGTAGCTGAATAGATTTCGTCTAGTGAGTTCTGTACATGTTTACTTTTAATGAAATTTAGCAATGACGTCAAATCTTTCAGCTTACACATTCTATGGGCGGAACATTTTCGTATAAAAGTAGTTACAACTTTGATAACACTGTTGATTCATTTTATAGGTGAAATTCATTCAAAGTAAACAATGTAGATGACTGGGTAATATACCTACAAGATTACAATATTAATAATATGTATGTATGTATGTATGGAATTTCTTCATGATTTCTTTGGAGTATAGTGTAAACAAATATTGTATTTTTTCTAATTGCTTCTGGAGTTAGTTTTTTTTACACACATTTATTATTTCATATTAATGAAGTTGGTTGAATTAAAAGCTATACAATATTATTATTCAAATTGTTCATATTTTTGAAACTCTTGTAGCCCTAGCCTGGGTTGTACCATCTTACTTTGACTACAACAAATGACAAAAGTCTGTCTCTAACTCCATTTAAAAACAACAGTTATGGTTATAGTTACAGAGCAAGGTCCAGTGTAACTTCCTAAATATCTCAGAGGATATTCATATGCAAATGCAATTATAATCTTGTAAAATCTTTGAATTGAAAAGAGGCTGACAATAGTGACTGGGTTTCTTGCGCTGCTTCTTTTCAGCACTGGCCCATATTCCCAAAGCAGTGGTAGAGTTGGTATGGTTTTTTTAATTGAATACAATCTCTAGACTCTAGCCCCATACCTTTTTGTTTAGATTTTTTTTGAAGTTTACATAATATTTCGCTCCTTTGGTGGTTACAGAGATGGTGGTTTGTAAATCCATCATTAGGGTATTAAATATAGGGTTGATAGAATAAGTAGGTATGTGTAAAAGTGCTCTTTGGGAGCCTACTTACATCAAATTAACGATTTGAATAAAAAAAATATTAATTCTTGTACACTCACAAATTCATCTTAAACTTTAAACACACTAATAGCTGTGACGAAATTGTGAAACTGTTTACAATTATTGATGTCATTGTCATTTTTTATTGGTCGGTGCTGTAAGATGTTTTATCACAGTTGTATTCCTATTAGAAAGTACCATTAACCTGAAACCTGACTTTAGCCGTAATTATTTTTTATTTATTTATTTAAAACTTTTGCCACATGAAATTTTTAAACTTAACACAAAGGTTAAAAAAAACACATCTTTTTAAAATCCTTACAGCTAGTCTAAATTAATAAAAGAACAAGGCCAATTACTAATTTCCACATCTAAACTCCTCTTTTTGTTGAAATTGGCTAAAAATATCTCAAAAAGACTTATCATCTGCAAAATTGTCTGTCTGAGATACCAAAGGGTTATGCCCACTTAGTATGGGACCTTTGGCCTGAGGTGGACAGACATTACAGCATGTAATTTGTTATTTATTAAATAGTCTATACCAGTAAGAAACAGAATATAAATATCATTTTGTATCCAAGTCCTTAAAAAAAATTTTTTTTTATTAAGACTAAAAAAGGTTAGAAGCAAAATAAAACACCTTTTTTTTATTATTATTATTTTAATCTGACTCATGGGTCAACAAAATATTGTCTAGGAACTAGGCAGGTGGAAATACATGTTCCTAATACCTTGCCCAGCTCAAAAACCACAAAATTGTCATAACATGAGCACAGCAACCTACTGTTATTCGGCCAATATCAGGGCAAATGAATCCTCGTCCCATCATGTGTTTGTTGGGGCTCCACAGCATGTGTAGCAACTTGATCAGCTCACTGCCACTTAAGGATGACATATTTGGTCAGATCCCCGCAGCTGAAACAAAGAAATTAATTATGGTATCATTCAAAATTCATTCTTTAAGATATTGAGATGTGATGTCAATTTTTATCTATCAGTAAGAATTATTTGTATAGAAAAAAATATACACTTTTTTCAAATATATCAAGCCTATGTCTTTAATAAAATATAATGAAAATAATTATAAAAAACTTACTTGACGAGGTGAAATCTGTTCCATTATTACATTATTTTCGAATATGTGATTCTCTTTCCGTGTTAATATGCAGTCTATGGAACGTATTTGTAACAAAGACAATCCACGTTAACAGTGACCAGTGCTAGAGGTTGCTTCTTCATTTGAAATATTATTTGTCCTTGATTGGTGCAGAGCCACACCGTGGCCACAGTCCAACATGAGTGACAACATACACTGCTGTTATCAATCTAAAAAAAAAGTTTTATTAGGATTAAGGTAATCTACGGTAAAGGTAGTTGATCAAATACATTGTAAAAGGTATTCAACAAGTCCACACGCTCATTCAATAACTTACCAGCTGAGGAGTCATCCACTGACATTATAACCAACTGAACTTAATAAGCTCTAGGCTATGTCGCCTCCTCTGCATCATGTCAGCTATACAATTGATACATATCATAGGTTCCTCATGAGGTTGAGGAATTGCTAGTTGCATTATTCAAAATCGGGCTGGGGTTAACATTGGGGCTCGGGTCGGAGTCCATACGTAAGCCGTGGTCGGCGTTTAGGCAAGGTTCGATGTCCGAAAGTGAGCCATTGGTCATTGGTTGAGTGAGATTCGTAGTTCGAGAGTATGCCAGGGTCATCGGGAAGGGAAGCATCTAGGACCATGGTCAAAAAAATAAAGACGTCAAAAGGGAAACTTATACAACACTCTTCTGCTTTTATTTTGGCAAAAACTTGGTTTTGAGAACTAAACAACACTCACGATGAAAAATACAAAACAAAGCGAATGACAGATAACAGCTGTGACAATATTTTCAGTGTTGCCATGCTAATAATGTGGAGATGAATAAAAATAATCGATATAAAAATAGATTGTGTTTTTGATGACTCGAAATAAGGTGTATAATGAGGTGTGTGTGAAATAAGGTTTCATTTAGTTATTTAAATATTTTTGGTAGTGTTATTAGAATATTAAAAAGGTTTTATAAATGTCATTTTAATGAATACGTATTTAAAAAAAAAAAAATTGTCATAGTCGAACATCAATCGATATGAATCGATTCTTACCGATAAGATTCATTTTGGCAACACTGAAATGAGTGTTAAAGACAGGAAGTTGTAATTATCACATAAAGTACTATTTAAATTGGATTTTTATAAAGGCAAATTGATACAAAGTTACACTAAGTGAATACTTTAAAAATTAATTAAAAATTTTTGGCAAATTCATATTTTCATTAGCAGCTTGTCCACGCCAGGCCAGAAATGAACATTGTCCTTTGTGATATATTTGGCATTATAAATAAATTATAGATAGATAGGTAGATATTATCAATAAAACATGACATGTAGCTAGTGTCAGGGTTGTCAAAACTCTCTCAATCTTTTTTAATTTATACTAATATTATAAATGCGAAAATAACTGTCTGTCTGTCTTTCTTTCACGCTTAAACCACCAAACCGATTATGATAAAATTTGGTATATAGAGATAGTTTGAGTCCCGGGAAAGGACATATGATAGTTTTTATCCCGGTTTTTGAAACAGGGACACGCGCGATAAAGTTTTTCTGTGACAGACAAACTTCCAGGCGGGTGAAGCCGCGGGCGGAAAGTACTTTATAAAGGCAGTCGGAATATAGCTCCCACCAAATGTTTTGTGTCTTCACATTTCCACATTTTTTCCCAAAGCAGGGGTATTGTCAAAATTATTTGAGTAAGTAAAAGCACTTTTACCAGAGCCCCGATTACGGTAATTTTTAACGTCAACAATCCAGACACGCTTCTCGATTCTGCGATACGATTGGTCGTTCAACAGCGTACGTCAGCTGTTTTGACCAATCGTATCGCAGAATCAGAAACGCGTCTGGATTGTAGACGTTATAAAAGTTACCGTAATCGGGGCTCTGGCCTGTTCATCTCCGCGAGTTTACATCGATGGCCCACCTACAGGATACTTTTCGACAAGGCCTCACATACGAGCGAACATTGACTCACGCACGCGTATTCTTGTGTATGATGGAAGAAAATAAAGAAAATGGTGTACTAAATACTATGCAGTACCTATTTAACTGCCTAAATAATAATTAAAACACAGAATGTACTTTTATAAGTTGCCTCAAGACACTGAGAGGTAAATAAGTAGTTAATATTATTCATGATAATTCATGCTAAATCATGTATCTCCTCCGCCATTTTCCGCAGTTTGGCACCTCATGTCACATCATTTTACCGAAGTCAGCCCTATAGCTTCGGCGCAGTGCCGATTACTGACGTTTGTCAACAAAATGGCGCTTGACTCTTGAGACAGGCTAAATTACACCATATTGTTAATGACATTGAGCATAAATTTTTTTAAATACCTTCGCGAAGTAAACCTTCTGTACGTAGTACTTATTAAACAGTACTGTACCGTTATTCGAAGCCTTTATAATGAGAGTAGTGTCTGTCTTTTCCTGTTTGAGTACTAGTTTTGACGTATAATCTGCCCACGTGACTTCCGCTCCGGTCCCCCACCGCCTAAGCACGCCTCAATTAGCGACACTAGCGCCACCAACGGTAGCTCGAAACTAGGTTTCGATATTCTCGCCATTGGTGTTTTAGTTCCCGTTCGAGACGGTCGTAGAATTAGCTCCGCTAGTTCGCGACCCATCTCACAGGTACTAGTCGTGACGTGATTCAGGTAAAATATTACCATCATAATGTAAGTACTTTAAATTATTATGTACTGGCTGAAAACTTATAAAAATTACTGTGATTACTTATTTCGCAGTGTAATTTATTTTTACAACGGTGTTACCGTTCGGGGGTAGATTGCATTCAATCTAACTCAGTGTAATTTTAAATAATTATCTTTCTTCTCTAGTAATACTTGTACCTAACGGTATTCCGTTAGACGTGTTTCAAAAGTAACATTACTTTTTAGCAATGTTTGTTTCTAACGGTTTTTCGTTAGATATGTTTTTAAGCTAACTTTTCTTCTTAGCAATGTTCGTACCTGACGGCGTGTTCCGTTAGATGTGTTTTAAAACTAACATTCCTTTTTAGCAATGTTTGTGCCTAACGGTTTTCGTTAGATGTGTTTTAAAACTAATATTCCTTTTTAGCAATGTTCATTCCTAACGGTATAACACTCCTTTTTAGCTGTGTTTGTTCCTAAGGGTTTTCCGTTAGATGTCTTTATTTTCAAAAGGAAAGAGGAAATATTATGTCCACGTGCAGAAGAGGAGCAAGAGTTGGCGTAGAGGTCAAATCAAAGGATGGTGTGGTGTAATGTGATAGTCGCAAGATGTGATTGCTTGCTACAATAAGCTGTAAGTACCAACTTACCAATACCATTTCAGACATACGAATTCCATCGGACGGATTGTGTTGATTTATAAATCAACAAAATAAATAAACGGTAAACTACCTTTATCAATATGCATCCGGGGAAAGTATGAAAACTTCCACTAGGTAGGGTAGCGTACCGACGTACCTATTCTACCGCCATTATGGAAGTCTAACGCATGGCTTATAACCCAAGAGTGAAGTGTGCAGTTTGTCCTATTAGGATACGGTACGTAGGTATAATAATACCTTTGTGGTTTTCTTAAACTATGATTTCAGGAAAACGCTATGCTGTTACTGTGTAGATAAACAGTGAGTCTGTGTAATAAACGGTGAAGGATGAACATCGTCTATTCAGCCTGATACGCAGTTTATTTGATGCTAGCGGCGTCTGGAAAATTTTTCGGCAGCAATACGATCGCAACTCTGCTCCGCAGATCGATCTGAGATTTCGCCTTATGCTAAATACCTACAGTGGAAAACTCAAACTGGCTACTCGGCAAGCTAGATGGCAGTGTAACCAAAACGCAGCAGCATAATCCTGTAGCGAGGGTAAGTTCTCTTGGAGCAAACAGGGAAAAACCAGGAACCAGAACATTTTCTCCCTCATCCCACCGGGATAGGAGAAAACTCAAACACTCAAGGGGTCTCATATTGAGCCAGGCAACGCCGCTCATTTTTATTTACGTCGAGAGGTCTTAGTAAGGCATTGGTCCAAACCCTCTTGTTATCCCTCATCCCACTGGGATAGGAGATTACCCAAAGAGAATCGGACTCAAATCATTACATTTCGAGCCGAGCAACCTCGCTCATTTTTATTTACATCGAGAGGTTTTAGGGCATCGCTCTAAACTCTCATGTTATCCCTCATCCCACTGGGATAGGAGATTACCCAAAGAGAACCGGACTCAAATCATTACATTTCGAGCCGAGCAACCTCGCTCATTTTTATTTACGTCGAGAGGTCTTAGGGCATCGCTCTAAACCCTCATGTTATCCCTCATCCCACTGGGATAGGAGATTACCCAAAGATAACCGGACTCAAATCACTACATTTCGAGCCGAGCAACCTCGCTCATTTTTATTTACGTCGAGAGATCTTAGGGCATCGCTCTAAACTCTCATGTTATCCCTCATCCCTCTGGGATAGGAGATTACCCAAGGAGAATCGGACTCAAATCATTACATTTTGAGCCAAGCAACCTCGCTCGTTTGTATTTGCGGTTCAAAGACATGAGGGCATCGTCCTAAATCCTCATAATTTTTCAAGAGTTATAGAACCCAAACGCCTTATTCCACGGCAAACGAAAATAAGTAAAGTTGCCGAGTAGACATGAGGGCTTCGCCCTAAATCCGCATAACTATAAAAGGGTCTGAAATTCTATTTAACACGGCAAAATTAAAGTAATGTTGCCGGGAGGACATAAGGGCATCGCCCCAAATCCTCATAATTTTCAAGGGTTATGGAACCCTAATTAAAATGCTTTATTTCATGACAAAAGTAAGCTATTTAAGACCTGCCATGGGTAAAAGGTGGAGACAGAGATCATGAGATTACGCAAAAAATACTCGATTCGTGTCAGTTTGGCTTATTTCATTACTGCCGAGATGATACAAGGGCATCGCCCTAAACCTTCAGAATCTTGAAGGATGTTAATTAATCGGGGCCGCAGCTATGCGCCCTGAATTTTTGGTACCGAACAGTTAACGCCTGGAGAAATTAAATAAACTTAAGCCTTTATGCAGCCTCTGCATAGTAAAGTTACAACTATTGACCTGATAGTCTTTTAAATAAGGTATACATTCATAGACGCTTGGCGGGTACCACAAAGTACTGAATACTAAAATAAGTATTTGTCTGCTATACATACCTATAGTACACCGACAGACTCATGCAAATGTTCTGACGGCAATTGATTCGCACAGAAAGAGTCGCGACATTCGCGCCCTTACCTATTGGACGACTTCATTCTGGGGTAACTCAGGACCCATCCTTGCTTCGGGGTCAGATATAACCCATGCCCCTTTTGTAATAAAAGCACACAAGTCTGGATAATAAACACAATGAAGTCGGTCCTTACCTGTATAAAATAAATAAACAAAATAATAACAGTCTTACAAACTAGTAACAGTAAAAGGTGAACTCCATAAATATAAAATGGCCTAACCGAGTCTCGGTTACCAAAAACATACAGATCAAGTTACGTAACGTTACAAATCCTAAAGCATTGGCTCTTCTCATGTTATAACACTACAATTCATGATTTGCGTGAGGCAAAGAGCATTTTAACCGCCAACTTGAGGCGCTCATGGCACCCAATACCAAATACTTATGATCCACAATAACCAAAAGTATAAAGCTTATCTGAGCTTAAAACAAATTGGGCACGCTGCATGGTAACGCATTTCGCAATTGAATTTCACTGTACAACGAAAACAGTGACTTTAGTAAACCGTACTTACTAAATATATATTAAACCGCGTAGGTTTACATACTACAATTTGTTATTTTTTCATTTATACAAGCCATTACATTCGTTGGAGAAAAGATTGCATACCAAAAGTCACACAAGTCTTCAGTCTCTTAACTGAACTTTCCGTGTGCCCTATTATAGTGTCAATGACTACGTCTTGTCTACTTAATTTAAGTAAATAAATATAATTTATTATTAATGTCATATGACACCATGTCATATTGTTAATTCGACCTTTTGTGCACCTCTGTGGTTCAATAAAAATTGTCGTATGAATATGAACGACTTTTACGAGGAGTTAAAGGGAATAAATCAAAACCTTCAGTCCAAGAAAGTAATTTAACTCTGATTTTTCCAATTATCACTGTGACCTTAGGGTCACACAGAAGTACATAAACATGGTTGGAATTAATTTTGGATAATGTGCCGCACTCTTAAGCTCTTTGCTTGGGGCCGAAAGTCCTTCGCCTACCTACATAGTACAATTTACAAAATTCGTATTTGATGTGATTTAAATCCATCAATTATTATACTGTAACGAAGGTAGTCACAAGCAAAATGTTGTGGCACACACACAACTGTTTACGAGTTAACTTGTTTACAACAGCCTCGTGAAATATTCTAATATCTACCCGACTCGCTAGGTCAATAAAGTAATTTGTCTCTGCTGACTATTGTCACAAAAATTAGTACTTACCTACCTACTGGCAACTTAGGTATGTAGGTACACTTCAATGAATCATGAGTGACATTGGCGATGATATAAAACTTAGTGTTACACAAACATCATTACATAAATATTTTTACATAAATATTATTACATCGTGCAAATGAGCGATCGTCCAACGGCATTCAGGGTGATGAAAATAAATCATTCGAAATTAAATCCGATGCCCACCCTAAGGGCCTTGATGAAACCTGATAAGGTTTAGATCGGCTACGAAACTATCATTTAATTCTAGCTGTGCTTGCGACTTCGTTTGCATAACTTTTCTCGCTTTTGCAACATTCTTATTGATGCTCCGCTACTATTGGTGGTAGAATGATGTTATTATGATTTTATACATAGAATTCGTGGTTAAAGGACTCCAACACAAAGATAGTTTTTGTGTTGATGCAAACAAACTCTTGTTCAGCCCTATAACATTATTATCATAATTGTAATTACAATAATACATAATTACATATTAAGATTGCTCTGAATTAAGCTGGTTGACTAACCGTCAATAAGCTGATCTAGCTGACAAGTTATCACTGTTAGCCCTAAAGATAATGGTCGCACAGTCTTACCACAGCACCGACGTTTGTAAACCGCAAAGTTTACTAAGTTTGTACTAGGAAAGTCTGTATTATTATAAATTTTATCAATTCCGACTCAAACTTCGCTATCCCTAGCGAACAGCGATAACGCGGAATACTCAGGCAATACAAAAGTATCGTACCTTTACATAGCCGGCTAGCTATTGTCACCTATTCATTACACCGTCCACCTAGGCTACGGTCCTGTAAAGGTTTATAAATATTAAAATCTGAGCTGATACCTAAATGTGGGAAATGTTGGAGATCATCAAACGCCCGCTATCGGCAAGCGACCTTAACTGTACCAGTGAATATTCTTATCCATACCTAATAATTATTCACTCTGGTCTGATACTGTGAGTGAGGGTGGACGTAGCTTTTGCGCCTTTTACATGACGTAAAGTAACCGATAGTTCATTATTACATAGTTGTTAATAAACGATGCATTAGACGTGAATTTACGGAGATGCAGATGCAGGTTGCGTTCTGTAAAATATTATAATGTACCTACACACAGTACATTACCACTCAGTAGACAGATAAGCTAAAGTTCTAACTAATTCATAACATTTCTCACTGATCAATGTCTTATTCTTCAATTGGTCACATTGGCGATTACACAGCGCCACCAGGAGATAATAGACACGTCTCTCATTATAAAGGCTTCGAATAACGGTACAGTACTGTTTAATAGCGACGTTTTACCTGAAAATAAAACGTTTATTAAACATACTTACCTTATTCGAAGCCTACTTTTTAAATCTACCTGGTGTCATAAAACACAATGGCGAGAATATCGAAACCTAGTTTCGAGCTACCGTTGGTGGCGCTAGTGTCGCTAATTGAGGCGTGCTTAGGCGGTGGGGGACCGGAGCGGAAGTCACGTGGGCAGATTATACGTCAAAACTAGTACTCAAACAGGAAAAGACAGACACTACTCTCATTATAAAGGCTTCGAATAAGGTAAGTATGTTTAATAAACGTTTTATTTTCAGGTAAAACGTCGCTATTATTATTCTGTGCTTTTACTAGCCTAATGCCCTAAACCAAAAACAAAACTAAACCAATGATCGAGCTCTATTCAACACTGTGTTCGATTTGCTGCTTCGCTTAAGCAAGCATCGTTTGTGAATATGGGCGTAAATGCCTTTGATTATAATTCCTATTTTATAGCCATTCTACTAATGTAAAGAAACGTTTTTGTTAAAAAACAAAACCGCTGACAATTAATTGTTAAGACGTGAACGTTAAAAATAATGTCTTTTTTCACTATGATAACCCTAGCAATCTTGCCAACCTTATCTCAAGTGCTATTGCCGAAAATTATCAATCAATCATCTATTATGATATTAAGATACGATATCAGTCGATTCTAGCCATAACATTTCATTATCAATCCATACAACATTGAGAAGTATAATAAACTAGCTTTTGCCCGCGGCTTCACCCGCGTGGAATTTAGTTTGTCACATAATATCGTCATAAATTATAGCCTATATGTTATTCTGGGTTATAAACAATATTACTGTAAAGTTTCAACAAAATTCGTTCAGTAGTTTTTGCGTGAAAGAGTAACAAACATCCAGACATCCAAACTTTCGCATTTATAAAATTAGTAGGATATTTATCTAATTTGTTAGGATGTGATTAAATGTTAGATTTATTATGATAAATTTTGTCTAACGTTAGACTGGCTGTGCCCGCGACTTTGTTCGCGCGAAAATCGTTTGAATATCTTTCCCGTTTTTGCATCATTTTTCTTTATTGTTCCGCCCCTATTGGCTGAAGGGTGATGTTATAGCCTAAAGCCTTCCTCGATAAAGGGGCTATCGAAAAAAAAAAATTTTTTTCAAATCGGACCAGTACTTCCTAAGAACCAAACAAACTCTTCAGCTTATTTTTGAGTATACTATAATAGAGATGAAACGGATAGTAGTTTGGCCGGATACCGGATACCGGATATCCGGCCAGCTGCTAGGCCGGATAGCCGGATATCCGGTGGCCGGATAGTTGGCCCATTGTCTCGATGCTGCATGTCGTGACGAGTTTAGCGCCGCACAGGTGCTTCGAACGCGATCAGTGGGTCTATTAGTAGACTAGACTAGACTAGTCACACTTTTCGAAAATCGAATCCGTCCGAATAGAATGTCAGATTTTGCCACTTGTCTTGAGGGCAGATCAATTCGGCCGATTTCGGTTACTATCGTCATTGAGTGATTGAATAGCGAAAATTAAATTAGTTTACTTGTTGCGTAATCTGACTGAACTGCATGCATCATGTCATCAGACCATTAGTGAAAAAAGATCGCCTTTTTTATTTGGCAATATTTCGTTCGACATTAACAGATATTTACTAATTTATGTTGGTATTCGTCATTAGAGTGAATAGCCCAGAAAAAGAAATTAGTTTTTTGAAAGGCCTTAATATGGCTCTTTTGTAACTTTTTGGACTTAAAATAAAAGCCGTCATTAATATAAGCCATTTTATTGATATTTACCTCAAAGATTAATGTATTTCATTTTAATTATAGGAAATTGTCGTAGTTTTTTAATATCTGGTATCCGGCCGGATAGTGAGTTACTATCCGGTATCCGGCCGGATAGTAAATTTAGGCCGGATATCCGGCTTACCGGATAGTTACCGGATATCCGTTTCATCTCTATACTATAATATTTAGATCTATAATCAATACCCTCGATTATTTATTTAAAATCTTTATTGCACACACAAAAAAATGCGGTAGTACAAAAGGCGAACTTAATGCCATGTGGCATTCTCTACCAGCTAACCTTAGCCAATTTGAGTAGGTAGTGCAAAATAGAATTAATACAAACTTACATACTTATTATGTTGTTTCAAATTAGATGCAGGCCGCCACCAACCGGCCATTGTAGAAATCATTGGGGGAGGCCTATGTTCAGCAGTGGACGTCATATGGCTGAAATGATGATGATGATTAGTTTCAGTAATTCACTGTTAGTTACTTGAAGTACGTAGGTACTTACTAAGAACGGACACTTAAATCCTTCAAAACAGGATTTTGCTAGGCCAATAATGAATGACTACCAAAAGTTTAAAGCGAGGATTTTAATGTTTAAAAAAATAATCAAAGTGTACTACTTCCTTTGTTTTATCATCAGCTTTGCACTGGAAGTCGAACCTTAACTTCGAACTCCTATGTTCTTCTAATTAATTTCGATGCGGGTCCAATGACAGTTTGACTTACCCCCGGGACAAACTTGGCCTTCTGGTTGGGTTATTGGCGGTCAAGCTGTAGATCCTGGCTACACAGGAGTTGCAGCGGTGGAAACGAGAGGTGGGAATAGAAAATCCCGTTTACTACAGTTCTCGTATAGAACAATATTTCATAGCGTACTCCTCAACTTCGTAGAGACGTTCTAAACGTGCTAATTGATAGTCTTGTTACGCCTGACGCTTGAACGTGGGAAAATTGGTGCTAATTTACGAATTTAACGACCAACCAGACAGTTTGTGATGAGTGTATAATACATCGTTCGTTTTTAATTCCGTCCACTGCTGTACAAAGGTCTCACTCACGGGTTTGGGAGACCTGAACAACGAGATTCATTATTAATATAGGTCTAAAGCCTGGTCCGTGAGCACGTAGAATCCCGTCCAATGACCCCAAGCTACCCATCCTTATCGCTCGCACGTAATTATGTTGCTGTTGCGCTCGCACACTCACTGCGGGCGGCCGTCGCACAGTCGCGACAGCAATATAATTACGCGCGAGCGATAAGGATGGGTAGCTTGGGGTCATTGGACGGGATTCTACGTGCTCACGGACCAGGCTTTAGCGCATAACTGAGGCAATGCCTGAGGCATGGGAGCGGTTTTTGTGACGTCAATCGTCAGCAAGATTCAGATTTGCTTCAGACTTGTATGCTCTGTCACGTCATTATGTTATGTCACCGACTCCGTTAAGCCCTACATATACCTAATAGGAGCAGTTCGAAAGAGTTACGGGACTACTCTCCGTTCCCACCGCTGCAACTCCTGTGTAGCCAGGATCTACAGCTTGACCACCAATAACCCAACCAGTCAAAGGTCAAGTTTGTTCCGGGGAAAAGTTAAACTTTCACTGAAGAATATAATAAGATGAGTTCGAAGTTAAGGTTCGACTTCCTTCCAGAGAGAGTTATGACCGTTTTACCCCCAAATTTTTAAGTGACCCTTATGGTAACACAACAGGAATTTTGTTTCCATAGGGGTCACTTAAACATTAGTAATTGATGGTGAAAACGGGCATTAGTTTGCTCAATGATCGCCCCTAACCTCATCTCTTGTCCACAGAAAAGTACCCCCAAATCAAGCAGTTATTCGGCTACGACCCGCTCTTCAAATGGGTGGTGACGGCCATGGTGCTGACACAAATACTGATGATGCCGGTTGTCCAGAGACTGAGCTGGCCGGCTGCGATGGTGTTGGCTTACTGCTTTGGAGGAGTCATCAACCACTCACTCATGTTGGGTAAGTAGCTTATGAATAATGTTTAATTAAGTATTTACCACACTCCAGTCGTCGCTTGCTCAAACAGAGCGAGCCACAGTCTGGGGAGGACTCGCGAGTCGCGAAAGAATGTCTAATGTCTAAAGTCCGGTCGCCGAGCACGTAGAATTTCGTCTAATGACCCCGAGCTACCCATCCTTATCGCTCGCGCGTAATTATATTACTGTCGCGCTCGCACACACTACGGCCGTCCGTCGCACAGTTGCAACAGTAATATAATTACGCACGAGCGATAAGTATGGGTAGCTCGGGGTCATTGGTCAACATAGACCTCCCCCAATGACTTCCACATCGCACGGTTGGTAGCGGCCTGCATCCAGCGCCTCCCTGCTACCTTTATCAGATGATGATGATAGATAGATAGAAAGTATTTATTTGTATCAAAATTTTCCACAGTCACATTCACTTATCGAACAACAACTTTTTATTAGAGGTACGAAGTTCGCCAAGACAGCTGGTCTGTTAATAAATGACTAAGTTCTGAAGTAACAAACATAAATTATCTTTATTGACATGAATAAAATTGCATGTGGACAAGCCATGATCGGATGATTAAGGTTACGCGGTACATAAAGGTAATTATTACAGCTATCACAGTTGCACCTTAATCATCATCATCATCATCTCAGCCATAGGACGTCCACTGCTGAACATAGCAGCTCCCCCAATGCTTTCCATGTTGCCCGGTTGGTAGCGGCCTGCGTCCAGCGCTTTCCTGCTACCTCTATGATGTTGTCGGTCCACCTTGTGGGTGGACGTCCCACGCTGCGTTTTCCGGTATGCGGCCTCCACTCCAGAACCTTGCTGCCCCAGCGGCCGTCAGTTCTGCGTACTATGTGCCATGCCCATTGCCACTTCAGCTTGCTAATCCCTCCGGCTATGTCAGCGACTTTAGGTCATTTACGGATCTCATCACAGTTGCACCTTACTTCCTGGTAATAGGTGTTATTTTACAACAAAAATACACGGTCTGATGCGCTGTACTTGACTTTCTCGGTAACGTATTGGTTTTGGTTATCGATTTCCTTTACGATAACGGTTCACGGTATTTGCGTATCGATTTGTAAAGGTTTATTGTATTTTGAACGTTCTGATTTGACTCACGAGTCTTCCTTGTTATTAGGGGAATCCCTGAGGATTATTCCACTTTGTTTCATCATCATCATCATTTCAGCAATAGGACGTCCACTGCTGAACATGGACCTGAATGATTTCCACAATGGCCGGTTGGTGGCGGCCTGCATCCAGCGCCTTCCCGCTACCTTTATGAGGTGGTCGGTCCACCTTGTGCGTCCTACGCAGCGCTTTCCGGTACGCGACCTCCACTCCAGAACCTTGCTGCCCCATCGGCCGTCAGTTCTGCGTACTATGTGCCCTGCCCATTGCCACTTCAGCTTGCTAATCCGTTGGGCTGTGTCAGCGACTTTAGTTCGTTTACGGATCTCCTCGTTTCTGATTCGATCTCGTAAAGAAACCTAGCATAGCCCTAGCACGCTGTGAAATTTTGAGCTTATTTTTAAGGCCTATATTATACATATATTGAAAGGCCACTTTGTTTACTTAATGAGAATGTCGCGATATTTTCACGTCCGAAATACCGCAGTGTCTCAAGACAGAAGTCTTTGACCAGTGTGTGTTGCCAGTGATGGTATACGGATCTGAGACGTGGTCGCTTGCTATGGGCCTCATAAGAAGGCTCAAAATCACCCAAAAGACGATGGAGGGTGCTATGCTTGGAGTTTCCCTGCGTGATCGAATCAGGAATGAGGAGATCCACAGGAGGACTAAAGTGACCGACATAGCCCGCAGAATCTCTAAAATCAAATGGCAGTGGTCGGGGCATATATGATATAGCTAGTAGAGCTCACGGCCGTTGAGGCAGAAAAGTTCTCGAGTGGTTTTAGCACATTGGTGTCATCTTGTTTGTGATCTAAATAAATCATCATCATCATCATTTCAGCTTCAGGACTGCTGAACATAGGCCTCCCCCAATGATTTCCAGATTGGCCTATTCCCGCTACCTTTATGAGGTCGTCTGTCCACCTTAATCTTCACCATGTACCAGTAATAATGGTTTAATGTTAAATGAGTTGTACGATGTTATCCACTGATAACAGCACTCCTGAATCGCAATCACTTTTGAGAGTTTTATCTTATCACGGTCTATGGCACTTCAAACCGATTGTGTAGGATTTTCCCGACTTTCGAGTAATAAAACTTCATAAAACTCATTTTATTTTTGCAAGTTGGCTTTTAAAAGCACTTTTACACGTCCCAGTATTAACCCTACCACTGCTTCAGGACAATAAATGGGCCAGTGTTGAGAAGAAGCAGCGCAAGAAACTCAGTCACTATAATAATTCTGCGTAAACCACGATAGCAGAACGGTGAAGAGGTTCGACGCGGTTTCGAACCCCGTCGCCGCTCGACTATTGTGGTGAATCCACTTGTAACACAAGCATATTCAGCTTACCACGAGGGGTTAACGGGATTTTTTTAAATGCATAACATGGCAGGTATTTGACCACAATCGCACCTGATGTTAAGTGGCATGCAGTCTAGGATGGTACACATCTGCCCTGTAAGTGCCTATTCACTCTCGCCTTGATAAGACCCGGATTATAGTCTTCAGGAAAGACAGCAGCAGGCAGCGAATTCCAGTCCCTAGCTGTTCGCATTATAAAAAAATCGTCGAAACGCTTAGTAACGGATAAACGGATTATCTCTATACGATTGTTATCTCTATACGAATGTCAAAGTGACCCTTTCATACAAGTATTTATACAGGGTGTTAGGTAAATGGGTATATGAGCCGACACTAGCCCATGTTAACATGGTCATATAAATTGTATGGTGAAGTCAGAAAATTGATATCTTCATTTTAATTATTTTATTTTTCATACAAATCGGATTCTATAAAATTTATTTTGTATGAAAATTAAAAAAAAAATTATGATATCAAATTTCTGCCTTCACCATACCATTTATATGCCCATGTTAATATGGGCTAGTGTCGGCTCATATACCCATTTACCTAACACCCTGTATAGTATTGCGGGACAATCCCGCGTCCGTGTTGAAATCCACACGGTATTAAAACATACATAGGCATTGTTTTATCAAACTTGAGCATAGGGCATTCTGGGATCTTCTAAGATTCTGAAACGGATTCGAAAGAAATTGTCCGAAGTTAAAATGGCTGTTTTTGAACAAACGTTAAACGTTCCTCAATTATACTGACTCCTTTAACACATTTGACCTGTAACAGTTAGCTTCGCCTATCGTATGACATCGTGATCGCATAGAAAATATTATAAGTCTAGCCCTTAATGAGGGCTATCGTTTTAGCGCTCACCAGTTAGCGCCACTGTAGAGTAAGGTCCTGTCACTTGCTAGTAGCGAAGACAGTGGCACCAACTGGTGAGCGCGAAAGTGGTAGGAGGACTATCGCATTTGCACTCATCAAGATGGCGCCACTGTAGAGTAAGGTCCTGTCACTTGCTAGTAGCGAAGACAGTGGCACCAACTGGTGAGCGCGAAAGTGGTAGGAGGACTATCGCATTTGCACTCATCAAGATGGCGCCACTGTAGAGTAAGGTCCTGTCAATCGCCAGGGGTGCCAACTGTTAAGTATAAAAACGATAGCCCTCATTGAGTCAGTGCCTGAGGTATGGGAGCGGCACGGGAGGGTGTTTTGTTACGTCAAAATAATGTCAGCGAGACTTCAGACTAGGGATGTTATGGATATGTAGTTTCGGTTATGGATACGGTTACGGATATAGGAATAATATTATGCCGGTTTCGGTTACGGTTACGGATATTTTTTTATTTCGGATATCCGAAAGTTTCGGTTACGGTTACGGATATCTGTGCTTTAGAATGCAATTTGCAATAGTTGTCCAACACGGTTTATTCATGGCCGCACACTTTAATCGAATTAAAAGTAATAAAAAAATAAAAATTTATACCTACTAGATGGCATTATAAAAGTAAATCAGGCTGTTATGCCTTTACATTTATAATGCTATACAAAAAACATTTTTTAAACTGCTTACATCCGAAACTATCCGAAACTTTTGAATCGGTTACGGTTATGGTTTCGGATATTTTTTTATTTCGGATATCCGAAAGTTTCGGTTACGGTTACGGATATCCATAACATCCCTGCTTCAGACTGTACTGGGTAATTCAAACACCATGAATTAACACATGCAGAAACCGCACCGCAACGACTATTATTAGATAAAACGTCATCAAGGTCAACAGATACCGAATGTAAACTTACCGTCCGGTGTATGTACAGTTAGCGTCAAATATATGATGACACCCAAAGCAGGCCTGTTCATCTCCGCGAGTTTACATCGAAAACAAAACACGCACGATGGCCCCCTACAGGATTACTATTCGACAAGGCCTCACATACGAGCGAACATTGACTCACGCACGCGTATTCTTGTGTATGACGTATGTATGTATGTATGTATGGAAAAAATAAAGAAAATGGTGTACTAAATACTGCAGTATTTAACTGCCTAAATAATAATAAAAACACAGAATGTACTTTTTTAAGTTGCCTCAAGACACTGAGACGTAAATAAGTAGTTAATATTATTCATGATAATTCATGCTAAATCATGTATTTCCTCCGCCATTTTCTGCAGTTTGGCACCTCACTTCACATCATTTTACCAAAGTCAGCCCTATAGCTTCGGCGCAGTACCAATCACTGACGTTTGTCAACAAAATGGTGCTTGACTCTTGAGACAAGCTAAATTACACCATATTGTTAATGACATTGAGCATACATTTTTTAAAATACCTTCGCGAAGTAAAACTTCTATACGTAGTACTTATTATTATTCTGTGCCCAAAGTGACCAAAAAGTTGATAACACAACGTTGCGAACTTTTTGGTACTTTGGGTGTCAAAAAAAGGCAGGTATTTGACCGCAATTGCACCTGATGTTAAGTGTGATGCAGTCTAGGATGGTACCTGTAAGTGCCTGTTCACTTTCGCCTTGAAGAAACCCTGATTATAGTGTACTGGAAAGACAGCAACAGGCTGTAGCGAATTCCAGTCCCTAGTTTTTTTTTATCCACAACGAGGAAGCTCTTGGCCTGTATCTCACCTGATGGTAAGTGACGATCAGGCCGAAGGTGGAAGCGAGCTTCACCCGGAATCCTCAACCACGGAGGAACTGGCTACCTTACCTCTAACTGCCGGAACACAACAATGCTGTTAACATTGTTGTTATGGCGACAGACTTAGGTAAGATGGTGGTAGCTAGCCAGGCGGACTTAGAACAAGCCCTACCACCAACCAAACCGAACAGAAAAATCTGCCCCCACTGGGAATCGAACCCGGGACCTCTGCGTCTGAAGCAGGTTGTAGTTGTCCGCATTATAAGTCTAATTTCTGTGGTTGTACCATTTGTCCCCCACTGGTGGAAATCTAGAAACAATTTAGGGAGTAGGTACAGACGATGGCACGTCAAGGTAACCACTGTGGGTTCTTGTGCAGTTGTAATAGGGGCGAGTTTGAAACAAAAATGGGTAACCTGATGTGCTGTCGTGTGTACATAAATTGAAAGACGAAGAAGACATTAACCAGTTCTGTTGTTTTTCCTTTCAGCTATCCACGAGATCGCCCATAACCTAGCATTTGGCCACAACAGGCCGCTCCACAACCGACTGTTCGGTTTCTTCGCCAACCTGCCCATCGGGATACCTATATCCATCAGCTTCAAGAAATACCACCTGGAACACCATAGAGTAAGTATTTTGTCATCGTCATTTCAGCCATAGGACGTCCACTGCTGAACATAGGCCTCCCTCAATGATTTCCATAATAACCGGCTACCTTTATGAGGTCGTCGTTCCGGTACGTGGCCTCCAATCCAGACATCAGTTCTCAGTCAGGCCATCAGTATTTCATCATCATCATTTCAGCCATAGGACGTCCACTGCTGAACATAGGCCTCCCTCAATGATTTCCATAATGAGCGGTTGGTAGCGGCCTGCATCCAACGCCTTCCTGCTACCTTTATGAGGTCGTCGGTCCACCTTGTGGGTAGACGTCCTACACTGCGCTACCTTCTCTCCAGAACCTTGCTGCCCCATCGACCGTCAGTTCTTAGTCAGGTCATTTTTTATTACATAGTAAAAAAAGGCTCACAAAGGTGACTGAGTTTCTTGCGCTGCTTCTTCAGCACTAGTCCGTTTATTGTCCCGAAGCAGTGGTAGTGGTACGGAACTATTCCCACCTCTCGTTCACACCGCTGCAACTCCTGTGTAGCCAGGATCTACAGCTTGACCGCCAATAACCCGACCAGTGAAGGTCAAATTTGTCTCTGGAGAAAGTTAAACTAGCAACGAAATTAATCAGACTAATACGATTATTTTTATCCATCAATAAATCCATCTTAATATCTATTTAAGTGACATAGATATGAGTATTAGTCGTAGACTTTGTATAGTTGATAGAAATCGCTATCCGTATCAATCACAGGTGTCTGGTGATAACACCAGTAACTATAAGCACCTTATCATAATATGTTCAATAACCGACTATTATGCTCTTATCAGCATGTATCTAACTCGATTGCTCATACTGATAACGGCTGTTTTAAAAATACACAAATAATATACATTATAAACTAAAAAAAACTAGTAAAACATATTTTATTTTTGCAAGAAGGCTTTTAAAAAGCACTACACGTCCCAGTATTAACCCTACCACTGCTTTATACGCCAGTGCTGAGAAGGCAAAATTTTTGGTGTTCGGACACGTTTAGCTACTAAATAACTCGCTACTCGACTAAATAACTCGACTAGTGCGAACAAGGCTTATGTTCGAGCCTAAAGTCCAGTCGCCGAGCAGATAGAATTTCGTACAATGACCTTTGCGACGGGCGACCGCACTGTGTGCGCGAACGCGACAGCAATATTTACGCGCGAGCGATTAGGTTGGGTATCTTGGGGTCATTGTACGAAATTCTATCTGCTCGGCGACCGGACTTTAGCAGTCTAAAATATATTTTTTGTTTATTACAGTACCAAGGCGACGAAGTCATAGACACAGACTTGCCCACTTTGCTAGAAGCGAAACTGTTTTGTACCACTGGTGGGAAACTGCTGTGGCTGCTTCTCCAGCCGTTGTTTTATTCCATCCGCCCACTGGTGGTCCGGCCTAAGCCGCCGTCGCCGTTGGAGCTCGTCAACCTTGTCATTCAACTGTTCTTCGATGCTGTGGTCGTGCAGATGTTTGGTGAGTCTGTTCATCATCATCATCATTCGGTCAGGTCATGGTGCCTTAAAACCGTTCGTTTAAAAGTATCAAAAGTCACGTTGTTCATTGAAAATAAATCTATATTTTTTGTTGTAGGTTGGAAAGTCCTGGCCTACTTAGTCTTGGGATCGCTGATGGCTATGGGAATCCACCCAGTGGCTGGTAAGTGGTCTATCTTATCTTACTATTTTACTTTTTACTAATATTTTACTATTATTATAAATGCGAAAGTTTGTGTAGATGTCTGGATGTTTGTTACTCTTTCACGCAAAAACTACTGAACGGATTTTGATGAAACTTTACAGTATTATTGTTTATAACTCAGACTAACATAATATAGGCTATAATTTATGACGATATGTGACAAACTAAATTTCACGCGGGTGAAACCGCGGGCAAAAGCTAGTATTACCACAGAATAATAATAAGTACTACCACAGAATACATAATAGTAGCAACAGAAATTGCACTCCTTTGTGTAGGATCAGATGCCGACATTTTAACGGTAATAATAATAATGCAAAATATCCAACGCACATGGTGCATTCGAAATCGCACCTTACTACTACGCTAACAAGAGCGCATTTTTTTTGTGTTTAGAATTGATCTACGTCACCGCTCAAGCGTCAGGGTTGTATGAGCAAAGTAAAATAAATAAAAACTTAATTTTAAGAAGCATTTATTGTATTTACGATTAGAAAACTTTAATCTAGTGGAGTTTGTATAATCGTACCATCTCTAAAGTACCTATTAATAAACTTCAGTGTTGCGATAATTCGAAATTAAACAAACAGTTTTAAAAGGTGTAGTGTCGGAAAATAGACACGGTGAAGTAAAGTTAATGTTTTTATTAGCTAAAATATTTTTTTTTCTATAGTTTTTTGTCATAAGTATTTCAAAATAATTTATTATTTAAAAAGTGTAGTTTTTTTTATTATTTAAATCACTACAGTTAATTATTATTCCTAAATATTACAATTTTTCATTAAAGAAGAATAACAGTGCTGTTGGAACAATAAACCTTGATTGCGACTATGATCGACCGAGCGTGTATAGATACGCGTGTGCAAACAGGCGCGTGGCGGCCCGGACTGATTTGCAACTTGAAGTTGTCGCGCGCTGTAGGTAATTATCTCGGCCGGCATAGGCGAGTGACGGAGGCCTGGTACTACGTACAGAAGTTTTACTTCGCGAAGGTATTTAAAAAAATGTATGCTCAATGTTATTAACAATATGTGACGTGAGGTGCCAAACTGCGGAAAATGGCGGAGGAAATACATGATTTAACATGAATTATCATGAATAATATTAACTACTTATAAATAAGTAACTAAACTAACGAGAGGTAAACCTCTCAGTTTCTTGAGGCAACTTAAAAAAGTACATTCTGTGTTTTTATTATTATTTAGGCAGTTAAATACTGCACAGTATTTAGTACACCATTTTCTTTATTTTCTTCCATCATACACAAGAATAGGTACGCGTGCGTGAGTCAATGTTCGCTCGTATGTGAGGCCTTGTCGAATAGTATCCTGTAGGTGGGCCATCGTGCGTGTTTTGTTTTCGATGTAAACTCGCGGAGATGAACAGGCCTGGTATTACATACTTTGACAATAAAAGGTGCAATTTAATGCATTTCCTGACGAAGAAAAAGGACTTTAGGAGTTGCCTATGCGTGCGTTTTATGTTATGCGGTTAGATCAAAGTGAACGCAGCTCGCATCATGTAAGAAACATTGTCGGTCTCTGTAAATTTTGTATTGATGCGATCTGACCGTGCGGGCATGATCCAGTGTGACAAATCCTTTAATATTGTTGAAACTTTGTTAAATAAATAAACTGGACTATTCCCTCCTCGTTCCCACCACTGCAACTCCTGTGTAGCCAGGATCTGCAGCTTGACCGCCAATAACCCAACCAGTGAAGGTCAAGTTTGTCCCGGGGGAAGTTAAACTGTCATTGGACCCGAACCGAAATTAATCAGAAGAACATAGGAGGAGTTCGTAGTTAAGGTTCGACTTCCTCCATTGCAAAGCGGATGACAGGTGACAAACAAAGGTTTAATAACCTTTAAGAAAAGATAAAAGAAGAGAAAAAGATAAATAAAATGTTTCTTTCCAGGCCACTTCATATCCGAGCATTACATGTTCAAGAAGGGTTTCGAGACGTATTCGTACTACGGACCCCTCAACTGGATCACATTCAACGTGGGGTACCATAACGAGCACCATGACTTCCCGGCAGTACCCGGCAGGAGACTGCCTGAGGTAAGCAGTCTATTATTTTAATTTTAATTCTTTATTATAGGTCTAAAGTCCGGTCGCCGAGCAGATAGAATATCGTACAATGACTCCAAGCTACCCATCCTTATCGCTCACACGTAATTATATTGCTCGCATATTCACCGCGGCCGCCCGTCGTACAGTCGCGACAGCAATATAATTACGCGCGAGCGATAAGGATGGGTAGCTTGGGGTCATTGGACGAAATTCTATCTGCTCGGGGACCGGACTTTAGCGCTTGACTGAGTCAGTGCCTGAGGCAAGGTGACAGTGGCACGGGATGGGTGACATTGACATATTAGGACGTAATAGAGCATATAGATGACCTATACTGAACCGTCCCAACCCAACCGTTCCTGCGGTGCGCATCCAGGTGCTTCCCGCGACTTTCACCAGGTCGTCGGTCCACCGAGTAGGAGGTCCTATTCTACTCTGCCGCAACCACATGACTATACAATTCTATAGTACAAATTTTGCGTAGTTTGGGAATAGATCATCATCATCATTTCAGCCACAGGACGTCCACTGCTGAACATAGGCCTCCCCCAATGACTTCCACATCGCACGGTTGGTAGCGGCCTGTATCCAGCGCCTTCCTGCTACCTTTATGATGTCGTCGGTCCACCTTGTGGTTGGACGTCCCACGCTGCGTTTTCCGGTACGCGGCCTCCACTCCAGAACCTTGCTGCCCCATCGGCCGTCAGTTCTGCGTACTATGTGCCCTGCCCAATACCACTTCAGCTTGCTAATCCGTCGGGCATTATAGATGGCCCAGCTAAAATCAAGTGGCAGTGGGCGGGGCATATAGCTCGTAGAGATGATGACCGTTGGGGCAGAAAAGTTCTCGAGGGGCGACCACGGGCCGGAAGACGTAGCGTGGTCAGGCCTCCCACTAGGTGGACCGACGATCTGGTAAGGTCGCGGGAAGAACGACCTATTCATTTCAGCCAAATGACGTCCACTGCTGGACAAAGGCCTCCCCAAGGATTTCCACAACAACCGGTCCTGCGCTGCCCGCATTTAGGCTCTTCCCGCCACCTTCATTAGATCGTCGGTCGACCGAGTGGGAGGTCCTATTCTACTCTGCCGCAACCACATGGCTAATAATACAACCTATAGTACAAACACAGATCACAGAAACTAAAGGGAGATGTGACAAGGGGGCGTGGCCGGTGTCGCAGCAATATGCCCAAAAACAGAACACATTGCTGCAGACGTCATAATGTAAACAGCTTACACTGCTTGCGCAGTACTAAAGATTATTCGAACGTTGAGTACTGATACCGCAGTGGATAATGAGCACATAGGTATTTTGATTTACTTGTGTGTGTGAATTTCTAATGCGACACTGAGTTTCGAACTCAGCGCATTAGTTGGCATCTCTCTAGATCTTTATGAGTGCAAACTTTGCTTAGTTTGGGACTAGATGGCGCAGTGTAAAATGAGTATTTTATTTATTTGAATTCGTCCGTCCATCAGGTCAGGAGGATAGCATCAGAGTTCTACGACAACTTGCCGCAGCACAACAGCTGGTCAAGCGTGCTATACGACTTTGTGACGGACCCCGACATTGGGCCCTATGCACGAATCAAGAGGAAGCACCACGGTCTGGATAGCTAGGTAAGTTAAAATGAAAAAATTAAAATGAATTATTTTATTCAGCGACAAAAAAACATTGAAAATTAAAGTTGACAGCTAGGCAGATGGTATGGGTTGACTGACAGCTATGTACGCAGATGGTAAGGGTTGACAGCTAGGTAGTTGGTAAGGGTTGACAGTTAAGCAAATGGTAAGGGTTGACAGTTAGAAATATGGTACGGGTTGACAGCTAGAGAGATTTTTTTTATAAAGATACGCACTTAGTGATATTGTTATATTTCTGTAAAAACTAACAATATTTTTTCCCTTTCAGATTTACTAAATATGGAAGAGATTCTTACATGCAGGTACGCTTTTCGGGTCTTAGTTAATTGTTGTTTACTTCCAAATCACAAAATTAAATAGGAATAGGTACATACAGTATATTTTTTAATTTTATATATACCCATAATAGTTACAGGGATAAATATAGGGTGTAACATTAAAAAAAACAAGAATTGAAAGCTAGGATCCTAGTTTTTCAATTGAATATAATGTAGTTTTGTAAATTACACGATACTTTAATTAAATTTTGCTTTATTATGTTGTCTCAAAACTAAGCCGCGCTAGAAATTGTTGTACTACATATTTTGTGTTTTTACACCCTGTATATTAAGAGTCACATTATAAATGTATATCGTTCTCTTTCGAATACCCAGTGATAAGAACAGGATAGCATGTCTATATATTTTTATATTATAAAGAGATTTCTTAATTTTATTTAAAAACTGTGAACTTGAAATCTCAATAAGAATTTTTTTATCTAATAAGTGAAGTTTTAATTGATCTTTAATTTAACAATAATACTTATTATATTGATATTTATTTATTCAAAATTAAGTAAAGTATTTGCATATAAAAATACACTCAAAAATTTTGTTTTTTAAAGGAATAAATTCCTGTTTTCAAATAAATACTTCTACGTTTTGTATTTGTAAAAATATTGTATTTTTAATACTTCAAAATATTGGATATTGTCTATGAATATTGAAAGCTTTTGTATTATATCTACATACGTTGAAATAATGCCTTAATAATGCTAAAGTCTATTGCAGATGTCATTTGTTATGGACTAGCGCTAACTGCTTTAATGCTTGAGGTTAGGAGAGGCACGGGAGGGGTGACATTGACATTATGTATGTCAAAACTAGCGGCCGCCCGCGACTTCGTACGCGTGGACCTCGTTTTATCCCCTTAGTTCGTAAAATCTGTTGTTAGATATCATGTTGATAGATGGCGTTTCACGGCTTCCCCCGAATGAATATTTACGAACGTCAAAAACAGTAGTTTGTCCAGCTGTAGATTTTAACCAATGACGATAGATGGCGCTTTTTAGACACGTCTTATTTATTTATTGAAATTTATTTGTCACATATCGTCATAAATTATAGCCTATATGTTAATCTGGGTTATAAAAAATAATACAGTAAAGTTTCAACAAAATTCCAGTAGTTTTTGCGCGTGAAAGAGTAAAGAACATCCAGACATCCAAACTTTCGCATTTATAATATTAAAGCCTGGTCCGTGAGCACGTAGAATCCCGTCCAATGACCCCAAGCTACCCATCCTTGTCGCTCGCACGTAATTATGTTGCGGTCGCGCTCGCACACTCACTGCGGGCGCGCGTCGCACAGTCGCGACAGCAATATAATTACGCGCGAGCGATAAGGATGGGTAGCTTGGGGTCATTGGACGGGATTCTACGTGCTCACGGACCAGGCTTTAGTAGGATATATAATTCTGAAGGAGATCTAGTCTCGCTGAGGTTTGACGTCACCCACCCTTGCCACTCCCATACCTCAGGTACTGACTGAGTAAGCGCTATAACCTATAAAATTCATTGCAGATGTCATTTATTAGTATTAGTCGATTTATTTATGCAAATGTTTACATTTTAAAAGAGATTCTATGGACCGAAAACATCAAGTATCTTTACAACAATTGTGTGTTTTTGGTTCATATTTAATCTGATTATGGAAGTATTATTTTAGTATCATGGCTGTAACTTGTATTGTTGAACTCATAGCATTTTATTATCATAGATTTGAACTGTTATGTGTAAGTAACCTACTAGTGAGTGATCAAACAAAAAGGTTTTACGCCCGTATTCACAAACATTATTATGAGGTCTCACAGTGCGCGTGGACGCACAGGGTGACACACGAACCAATCACAGAGCTCTATTGAACGCTGTGCGAGATTTGCTGCTTCACTTAGGCAAGCATCGTTTGTGAATACGGGCGTTATTCTATCAATACAATATCAAAATAAATTGACGTCACCATACTAACTGGCTGATTACTAATGACAATTTGTATGAAAAGGGGTATTATTTTGGAAATTTTAACTTCTCTTGGGGAAATCGCTCACCCTGTATAATTCCAAACTAACGCTGAGTTGCACCATCTTACTTTAACTTTGACAAACGTCAAAAATCTGTCAAACTCCCTACAAAAGTACCGGTTATTGTTTTCAAATATTGGCACAGAGTTATTTATGCAGCACAAATCAAATCTGGTCTAAACATACCTAAGATATTATTAATGTTAATCTAGTTTCTTTTTTCGAGTAATTAAACTGACTCCATCCCTGGTATAAGGGCTATATTTCACCGGGACACCATGGCGGCGCAACCAGTCGCCGTTACCAACAAAATGTATACAGCTCTATAGAGAGTTACTCACTTGGTGTCCGTTTGGTTGCGCAAAGCTCTATACATTTTGTTGGTAGCCGGCGACTGGTTGCGCCGCCTTGGTGTCCCGGTGAAATATAGCCCTTAGTCGATCCTTTCGAACTAAATGTTCTTCTGATCAATTTCGTTGCGGGTCCAATGACAATTTAACTTTCCCCCGGGACAAACTTGGCCTTCACTGGTTGGGTTATTGACAGTCAAGCTGTAGATCCTGGCTACACAGGAGTTGCAGCGGTGGGAATAGTCCCGTTTGGTAATTGAATTCAGTAACTCCGGATATTATATAAGAATGTAATTTTACGTACTCGAATTTGGAAACTAGACTATTTGTTGCATTTCACTGATTGTTACATTTATAACTACATTAATTACTAATTTTTAAGGGTTACAACACTTTTTTATTTATTTTTAGACTGGAATGATATTAATTGTGGAATGTTGAAATCTTCGATCAACGAGAAGAAATTATTTGACACAATTCTCCTTAACGGGAATATTCCTA
The DNA here is from genome assembly GCF_963855985.1 of Ostrinia nubilalis. Lineage (NCBI taxonomy): Eukaryota > Metazoa > Arthropoda > Insecta > Lepidoptera > Crambidae > Ostrinia > Ostrinia nubilalis. The sequence goes on along the minus strand of NC_087116.1, from coordinate 5,910,567 downwards.
GTGACTTTATTCCCGTTAAATTGTTTTAAAAATAACTTTGTGTCGAAAGTAGGATTGGAAATCAATATTATTGTATTAAAAAAATTCGGGGGTTCCCAGTTCTAAAAAGTACCTCTCTTTATAACTTTAAAAAGTATTTCTCTTGATCGAAGTTTCAAATAACATGGTATTGTATGGAATATGGATATTATTAATAAATAGTTTAATATCCATTCTATTTTGATGTATCTTCTTTTTTTTCATTCCTGTCATGTCACGACATCCACGGGAAGAGTTATGGTGGTCCTATTCTACAAGTATAAAACGTTACTGCAATCTTTTAATTTTTTTTCAAAATTGTAAGTATAAAAAGCTTTTATATCTGATGTACTGAGCTTTCTTAAAATAAGGTCACATTGTCGCTAATGTATGTACATAAAATGTAGAATTGTATGTTTTATTTTTAAATACATTTATTTGAACTGTATTAATCTTGTTTTTATTTATTTTTGCGATCTATTGTTAAAGTGTATGACTACTTTTTAGTCATTTATGTTAATTTAGAGTATGCGCACACCGTTGATTTTTAGTTGGCCGATAGTTGTGCCCGATTTTAAATTGTATGAAGAATCGGCCAAATCGAATCGGCGTAGTGTGCGCACTCCCATACATGTCCATACTGATCAACTGCCCGACTAAACTATCGGCCGACGAAAAATCAACGGTGTGCGCCTACTCTTACATGAGTAAATTTAAATTATTCACACTTCATTCTGTGTTTAAAACTGGCTACGCAGGGATGCGTTAACTCTGGCCAACCAAAAATGAGTACGCAAACACGCCACGAGAGGGCGCTGCTAGTCTCGAAACTATGAGAAGTACGAACTACCTACATCCAGTCAAGCTTAATGGCGCGCGCGTGCGAGTGAAAAACCTCAATAACAGCAGAGTAAATACAAATGAGTAGGTTATCTTCATAGAAACGCACCGGGCGCGGTTTGTATGTGAGCGCGCCAATACGTATGCGGCGCGCACGCACACACTGACAAAATAACCTCACTTTTATTTACTCTGATAACAGTGTAAAGACCCTCTGTGTTCAAGAAATATGCTGTGAATTGTGTGTTGTGAGTACAGCAAGACCCACTTCCCACTTAAACTTTTGAATGTAAGCCCCGACCGGGAATTTCAAACCCCAGGACTTAGCAAGCAAACGTCGACCGGCAGTCGACCAAGTAAGTCCCAAAACTTCTCTAAGGCCCAGAACAGACGGTGAAACGCAACTGCAACGAAACTGCAACTTTCTGATGATTCTGATGAATGAAACTTTCAAACTGGTCGCGTCATGTCATGTGTGGTCTCTCAACGGACGCTATGGCAGAAACTTAGATGCAATTCAAAAGTAACTAGCAGTTGCAGTTTCGTTGCAGTTGCGTTTCACCGTCTGTTCTGGGCCTAACTGTTGCGGGCCAGATAACCTAGAAACTCCCCCAGGTTCATTATTTTCTTACTGTGAAATTAGTAACTAATAACGCCCGTATTCACAAACCCTACTGTGAGGTCTCACAATGCGTGTGGGCTCAGGGTCACACACGAACCACAGAGCTCTATTTAACGCTTGTGCGTTCGATTTGCTGTTTCACTTAAGCAAGCATCGTTTGTGAATACGGGTGAAAGTCCTATTTCTGGGTGTAGAAATTAAGGTTTCATTAAAAAAAACTTATAATTTTCTTACAAAACTTTATTTCACATCTAAATTGGTTAGAACACTTCGTTCGTATCTAAATATACAAAAGGACGGCTGCGGTGATATGATCATAATTATGTTACCTTAAAACTAATTCAGTACAAATTTAGTAACTGTCAAAATCGTTTATTTGTATTCACATAGATCTATAAAAATATTATTACAGAAAAAAAACTTGCTAAAAGGAGGCAATTTCCAAAATTACACAAAAAATTTCCGGTTAAAAATTCCCAGGTCAAAGAAGAACGGTCACGCCCCATACAAAAAAAACCCAGACCCGACAGAAACGAGACATACCTCAGTTTTTTTGTCATGTCTTAATTAGTTAAATTATATATTTTTTATATTCGAAATCTATGTATAACACCAAAATATTACCCTTTGTTTTTGTTCAGGCGTTATACATAAACTAATACAAAATGCCTATTTATCACCAAAATTGGTAAATGTATGTACCTAAATGTCTATTACAGCTGCTATGGAATGTATCTAGGTGACCTGGAGATACAGCCGGATTATACAGGGTGGTTATACATATGGAACAATAAGACATGATCTCACTCGATTATTTCTTAACTATACAAGATATCGAAAAACTAGTTACTGATTCTGAAAGTGCTTCACGAGCTCTTTCAAATGGTACCAATAATAGGTTACAGATTATGGAAGCTGGTAACATTGAATTTTTGGATTTTGTAACTTCTTGTTTCCACCCTGTATAATCCGGCTGTATCTCCAGGTCACCTAGATACATTCCATAGCAGCTGTAATAGACATTTAGGTACATACATTTACCAATTTTGGTGATAAATAGGCATTTTGTATTAGTTTTTGTATAAGGCCTGAACAAAAACAAAGGTTAATATTTTGGTGTTATACATAGATTTCGAATATAAAAAATATACAGGGTGTTACTTTGCATTCTTGCCATATTTACAGAGGTTACTATATTACTAATACTGAACACAAATCCGTAAAAAAATAATGACCGAAAAAATTTTTTTTTAATCTTGAGTATTTTATTTTATCGACAATATGTTAAACACATCACTTATTATCGTAACGCATGCACATCACTTGTTGGCGATGGCGATGGAGACTTTTTTACTTTTTATTGTATTTTTAAATATCTATTGCAATCTATTGTCTTTAAAATGTCTTTTTGACACTTGTAAAAACCTGAGAAATCCATCAAACACAAATCACGTTATAAATAATACAAAAATGACTGAAGTGTATTCAAACAACGAATAATTTAATCAAAATGGTGCTTGGAGTGTCTGCAAGACGTCTTAGACGAAATACTTGATGACGTACCCTTAGCGTTACACCAAATGCTCTACTACCAGCAGGATGGTACTCCCCCACAATAAGGACGTCAAGTGCGCGAATAATACGTTTGGTGAACAGTGGATTGGACGAGAGGGTCCAGTAGCTTGGCCACCACGATCCTCGGACCTGACACCAATGGATTTTTGGAGTGACTTGAAACGACTAGTATGCGCAGAAGAGATAAACAGTGTAAACGCGTTACATGAAAGGATTGTTTTAGTGAAACTGTGATACAAAACGTTTATGTGTTGCGAAAACTAAAGCGAAAAACCTACGCTTCGCCGTGCTAGACTGTGCCTTCATCAGAACGGAGGACACTTTAAACACTTGCTTCGCAGTACGTAAACTTTGTAAGTAGGAACTTATGAATAAATAATTAATTGTGAATAAGGTGATTTCATTTCATACTTAATTTATTAATTTGTAAAAATAGGGTACAATGTTGTAAATTAATTGAAACCCTATTAATTATTACGTATTTTTGACGGTCCTAAGCCCGTAAAGTAGAAAGGAAAATCTGAAATCAACTGAAGAGTATTTTAAAATAGTTATTATGACTGGATAAAAAGGCTGGTACCCAAAGCCATAAAATTAAGAACTAGGCCACGCCCACTAGGTTTATTCCACTTGCACCTGTAGAACGTGCGAGACAAAATTGGTTTATTCCAATTTGTACTGAAAAACCAAATTTACTAAAATCTTAGTGTACTTTCTTTATGGGAGTCTCTTGTTTATCTTAAATAATAGGTATTGTTACCTACTTTTATCTCTGTGAATATGGCAAGAATGCAAAGTAACACGGTGTATAATTAAACTAATTAAGACATGACAAAAAAAATGAGGTATGTCTCGTTTCTGTCGGGCCTGGGTCACAGATGACCGTTCTTCTTTTTTTTCCGTTAAATTTTCCTCCGTTATATTCATAGAGCAATATGGGAACACTTGTTGTAATATTTGTGACCTTGCGGATTTTACAGTTGAAGAAAGAAAGTTGTATATTCCCGTTTTTTTTTTCTAGAGACGAGGGTTCTTAATCATTAAACTCAGTAATTGCTTAAGTGCTCGCCAACAAATACGGTAACCTCAAAATTACGCAAACGGACAGACATTCGCAAAATATTAAATTAATACCTATGGTGTTTTTAGAAGCAAACCGAAACTTGTCGGTATTCCTTACAATTAGGCACTACACAAAGGCACACTTTTATATTTATGATCAGTACAAATTCTAATACTATATGCGGCACGCGTGACTTGTCACCGTGACAGTATATTTCTCCCTTTAAAAAAGAGAGACAGATATAGATCGTTTTTCATCCACAACGACGCGTTCCACCATTCTTCCGCGAATGTTTGAGTGTTATCGGTACACGCTAAATGCTCCATGAGTGCACACGCACACTACAGTAATGCCTTACGGATTGCTCGGACCACACTCCCCGCACCCCGCGCGACCGAGACCACACATTGCTGGGGCGCGGCCGAGTGGATGAAACGATCTATAGTACTTATTTTTATTAATGGAGAGACATACTAAAGTCGGCCTTTTGCTTACGCTATATATTTTTATATCAATAAATACGTTTATTTCTGAATATGGCTGTGATGTGAATATAATAATTATTATAAATTGCCAATAATAATACAATGAATTTGATAATGATAAGGCACAAAAATTCATGATAATACAAAAATATTTTTAGTGAGATTCTTCAATATTTCCATTTCGTCTGAGGCACACAATTTTATATCTATTAAGATATAACAGGACGGATTATCTTAACAAATAAGGGCGATTTTAAAGTAATTAATACGCTTAAAATTAATTAAAAAATTAAGAGACATTTTATAAATGCACAAAGGTGAATAAAAATTAGAATAATGTTAACGTAAAATAATATTTTTTAATATTAGACACCCTGAAGACCACATATAGTCGGTCGATAGTTTAATCGGGCTGTTAATCAGTATGGACAAGTATGGAAGTGCGCACATTACACCGATTTGGTATCGGCCGATTCCTCGTACAATTTGAAGCCGATTAAACTATCGGCCGACTTAAAGTCTGTAGTCTGGTGTCTTATTATAATTGAGAAGTCGACGTACAAAATGATCTAATTTCTAAAGCTCGGTCGCCGAGCACGTAGAATTTCGTCCAATGACCCCAAGTTACCAATCCTTATCGCTCGCGCGTAATTATTTTGCTGTCGCGACTGTGCGTTGAGGTCATTGGACGAAATTCTACGTGCTCGGCGACCGGACTATAACATTGAATAGCTATTTCGGTAGAAAATTTGAACTATAAATGGCATGGTAATAAATAAAATGGCTATAAATGTTCGGTGGTAACGTTTCAATTCTAAGCAGGTTTGGGCTCAATTAACTTACTGACATAGTGATCTATCAACGCACAGCCCAAACCACTGGACAGATCGGGCTGAAATTTGGCATGCAGGTAGATGTTATGACGTAGGCATCCGCTAAGAAAGGATTTTACGAAACTCCACCCCTAAGGGGGTAAAACGGGATCCACGCGTACGAAGTCGCGGGCGGCCGCTAGTTTTGCAATAAAACTGATCATTTTGTAGGTCGACTCTTTTTGTAAACATAAACGTATAATATATTTTACATAAGTATTAGTAAATTACATCTTAGTATTACACATTACACTTAAAACTCACGATAAGTCTTTTCAAGTGTGAAAAATACTTTTTCAATAAAAATATCCAATTCTCACTACTGCCTAAACGTCACACCTTATATTTATTTTCATTCATTTAATAGAGTTGACCTTGGACAGGTTATCGATATTGATATTTTTAAATGGCAAAACTTAGCTCGTATTTTGAAACAATCGATTCATATAAAAAATAAAAATGCAAGTTCTATGATTGAAAAACAAAATCTTTAAAAAATCTGATATTAATTTATTACACCTAATTTAAATCAAATAAATCACAAGTTTGTCGAAATCACTCGAATTTCGAATTTTGTGCGTTTAAAAATACAAGCCATTTATAAATTGCACACAGTCAGTATAGTCAAAAACATTCTCAAATAAAACCCAGACTCACGCCCGTTTTCACCATCAATCCCTAATTTTTAAGTGACGCTTAAGAAAACAAAATTCTTATTATGTGTTACCATAAGGATCACTTACAAATTAGGGATTGATGGTGAAAACGGGCATCAGTGATTTCACAAGTTTGAAGTTCAATCTAACGGGCTAGGGGATGCGCACCTTAATAAAATCTTATAGATAATTTTAGACGACAAACGTATGTACTTAAAATCGATAAAAGGTCAAAAGTGTCACACTATATCCTAGGCCTACTGGGCATTTTATCGATAACCGTCAAACTATCGACACTGGACAGCACTAGACGGGCGTTTCCAAACTCACCTCGACCGAGAGGGGCGTGGCTTCGTCTGCGCTGTCTTCTGATTCGTCTGCTTTGGACGGGGGAGGGTCTGGTGGTGGTGCTATGTCAGTTTCTTCTTTCTGAAAGCCAGAATGGAAAATCTTGTAGCGGTCCAGACCAATGATAAATAGACAAGTGATAACCCCATTATGTGTCTACTGTGGCCCCTACCGTGTCTAGTGTGGCCTCTACTGTGTCTAGTGGCCTCTAAGTCTAGTGCCTCTTACCGTAGGTGGTCCGTCAGGCAGCGTGAGCCTCTCGCATCATATGTCATCATATCATATCTTCGCTTTACGGCCCCTACTGTGTCAAAGTGTCAGTGTATGGCCCCTATTGTGTCTAGTGTAGCTGTGTGGCCCCTACTATGTTGAGTGAAACAAACAGAAGCTAGTTTGACACTGGTTTATTTTTTCTTAATAGGTAAATCTATGGTACAAAAAGGTGGTCTGTCAGGCAGCGTGAGCCTCTCGCATCTGCGAGGCGGGCATGGTGGATACAGTGCTATGGGGGGGTGGTGGCCCCTTTTAAGTATAGTGTCGCTGTATATGACCGCTGCTATTTCTACTGTACCATAAGTTGCCCATAGTGTGTCATAATGTCGCTGTGTGTGGCCTCTACTGTGTCTAGTATAGCTATGTGTGACCCCAACTGTTTCTAGTGTAGCTGTAAATGACTCCTGCAGTGTTTATTATCGCTGTGTCTAGTGTGGCCCCTACCGTGTCTAATGGCCTCTGAGTCTAGTGCCTCTTACAGTGTGTGGTCTGTCAGGCAGCGTGAGTCTCTCGCATCATATCTGCGAGGCGGGCATGGTGGATACAGTGGTATGGGGGTGGTGGCCCCTTTTAAGTATAGTGTCGCTGTATATGACCGCTGCTATTTCTACTGTACCATAAGCCCATAGTGTGTCATAATGTCGCTGTGTGTGGCCTCTACTGTGTCTAGTATAGCTATGTGTGACCCCAACTGTTTCTAGCGTAGCTGTGAGTGACCCCTAGTCCCCTACTGTGTCTATTGTCGCTGTGTGAGACCTCTACTTTATTTAGAGTCACGTTGTGGTGGCCCCTACCGTGTCTAGTATGGCCCCTACTGTGTCTAGTGTGGCCCCAAGTGAATCTTGTGGTTCCTAGCATGCCCAGCGTGGCCCCTACCGTGTCTATTGTGGCCTCTACCGTGTTTAATGCGGCCCCTACCGTGTATAGTGTGGCCCCTACCGTGTCTAGTGGCCTTTGAGTCTAGTGCCTCTTACCGTGGGTGGTCTGTCAGGCAGCGTGAGCCTCTCGCATCATATCTGCGAGGCGGGCATGGTCGATACAGTGCTTTGAGGGGTTTTTTCTTTGCCTCTTCTATCACAGGTAGCTTATGTAGTCTCGACTATCAGTGATAGTAGTGTATGGCCCCTACTATGTCTAGTGGTCTGTCAGGCAGCGTGAGCCTCTCGCATCATATCTGTCGATACAGTGCTATGCGGGGGGTGATAACCCCTATTGTGTCTAGTGTGGCCTCTACTGTGTCTACTGTTTCTTACCGTGTGTGGTCTGTCAGGCAGCGTGAGCCTCTCGCATCATATCTGCGAGGCGGGCATGGTAGATACAGTGCTGTGAGGGGTGGTGGGACGGGATCCAGCTAATGACGCGTTGAGAGACGCCATTGTGCCCATCTGTGGAGGAAAACATATGGTGTTGTAAGAAACATTCATATGAGACGGTAGATTTTTTAATGAATAATGCGGATTATTCAACTTGGTACACATGGATGGAGAAAGTGGAATTTTTAGTGTCCTCATTTCACCTCGGAACTAGGGTTTCTGATTTCTCGACTTATTTTTTTTCTCGAGTTTCGGGAATTCTCGAGGCCAAAGTCTCGAGTTTTCTCGGGTCTCGAGTCTTTTAATTAAAACTGTTGAAATCGGTTGAAATTTAATAAAAACACGGGTTTTTATTAATGTTATAATGTGTCTGGGTTATAATCAATAATACTGTAAAGTTTCAACAAAATCCGTTCAGTAGTTTTTGCGTGAAAGAGTAACAAACATCCAGACATCCACACAAACTTTCGCATTTATAATATTAGTAGGATAATTATAACTTAGTAATTAACTAAAGGAACAAAAGTCATAAAGTCGCGTGTACTTTAAGGATTAATAACCATAAATATCTGGAGCTCCAATTGAATCACTTGTTTTCCAAAGAACACAAGTACAAATTAATTGAAAAATTACGATAATAAACCTACATTTACAAACAAAAAAAAACTTTTTAATAAATTTTTAAACTTAAAGATAACGACTTGAATAAACGTATTTACGAGTACTTAAACTAACAGATAGTTAAGGCGATTAGTGTCCTCAATCCGCGTGAAATGGTCATTTTGTAAAGCCTACTCCTCTTTTACTGCTGGACAGAAATAGTTGAAAAAAATATATGTTATACAACAGTTCAAGGACTACATTTGACACGTTTGAATTTCTCCTACGTCTCTTTGTTGTGGATTAAAAAAATAAATACGGGACATCGATTTTTTACTTCAATTCCCTACTCCTCCCAAACGGCTATGTTAATTTTAAAGATTTTTGCACGAATAGATTAAGAATTCTTTAATCTTTAAATGACACGTTGCGTTTTTCAATCGAACATTACTTTCATTCATAAATTTTACTTTTGATAAATTCCGAACGTTTTGCTGTTGAGGGGGCCTTCGCGGGGTGCGGGCGGCAGTCGGCCGCTGGCCTTCAGACGGGGAGGTTGTGTCACTCGCGGCAAACTGACATTAGCGATCAAAATGAATTTTTTCTTTGGCTGAGTTGCACCACCTGACGTGACCTAACTTTGACCGTAGCTTTGGCGATAACCGGTGTTTTTTTGTATGGAGTTTGACAGATATTTGACTTTTGTCAAATTTAAAATAAGATGGTGCAACCCAGCCTTTGTTTGACAATATATTTTATGTCAGAGTTGTTCATAGAGTACGTTCAGTCAGACGATACGATTGAATTAAGGCATGCTTGGACGCTATTATCTACCTAAATAGAATCTATTAGTGTAAAAAAATCGACTCCAAAACAAACTGCACGAGATAAGTAAAAGTAGAAAATATATTCCGTTATTTATTTACTAGGTCAAATTTATACCATGATTGATATTTTCGGAGTCGGTGGCAGCACTGGCAGCCTACGGTTTGGTAATTTGTTTTGGAGTTGGTTTTAATTTTTAGTGAAAATTAATTTATTTCATGCTTTTGTTGTTGTTGACCCTGTTGTTGCTACTGAAAGTCGACATTGAGACCATATTTTTTATGTTAAGTGCTGTTATCTATACATATGAAAAAAAGGGTCTTAACAGACAGACGGACGAATAACAGAGTAATCCTATAAGGGTTAAATATTAAGTTATATATTAAGAGTGTTAAGAGGTGATGGAGTGGACTGTAATTGTTGAGATAGGCCTGCTGGTGTGATTAATATGCAAGAAGCTTTTAAGCAAAAACTCCAAAAGGGCCAAAACAGTGTATTTGCTCAAAACATGAAAATAGTCAGCACAAGAGACTGTAAAAAAGCAACTTCAAAAACAATATTAAAAAAAGTAAAAAACCATAAATATTATCAAAAAAGGATTACTGGCCAAACTGCCAGCAACAAAGAGAATTAAACTTTAATGAATTTTAATTACCTAACTTGCCTTACTTATCGTCATCTCAGTACTATCTATTTATTCTATCTGCCATTGGTTATTTTTACAGGTCAACGTGTCTTTTTCTATTATAGGTATACCTAGATTCTGTCCTTACGCAATTTATCTGACTAAAAGCTTGTTACGAGATTTAGGTAAGTTCTTGTAGATGTACCTATTATTTACCTATCCGTGTTTTTTTTAGATTTACTTTAAAATTAAGTTACGTTATAAATGTATTTTTGTTTACACAAGTAAATCTCGCGACGAGCTTTTAGTCATATAAATTGAGTAATGATAGAATCTTTATTTTTATTCTATTCTTTTTAGAGCATACAAAACCTTGTTTTTTAAATAATGTTTTTCTTTTAATTTTAATTTAAGCATTTTAGTATTTTTGATGCGGAATTTACTCAGATCATAGAAAGAGAATAGATATGAAGTCGCGCGTAACTACAACGAGAACCAGTGTCCCCACATTTCCCCCACCACAGCTCCCACACACACATTCAACTGTGTAAAAACAAAGCGACTGAGAGTCTACGACAACATGTGCAACCGGCTTAAAAGTGCTGTGATTGGCCAGAAGGCGTGCCTTATGGCCAATCAATGGCCGCGTGACGTGACGCACACTTTGAAAAAAGCAATTAGAGAGAAGAAAGATAAAATGGAGTCGATAAGATATCGATACTTTAAATCCTGGGGGCAAGGCTCGAAATTGGTTTAAAAAATGCTTGTATGAAAACCTTTTTATTATTATACGTTATTATTATGTTCTTTAACGATTTTTGCATAAAGGATTCAGTTCCATTTTGTATGGACGAAAAACTCAGAATCAATTATTGGGACTAAATGAAGTTACCTTATATTAATTTACCCCAACCAAAGCTCAATGTCGTTATCGATGGAGTATAGAAGTTATAGACTGACAAAGTTTGTATGAAAAGTCATGGGTTAAGTAGGTACTTGCGATTTTTACCAGTATTTACAATATTGGTAATATAATAATATTATTATTTACTTTAATAATAATAACAGTATCACTGTAATTATTATTAACTACTATCGCGCATTAACTTTTTAATTATTGCGAAATTCGTACCGCCTATGTTTATCAAAAATAATGCCTATATTAGGCTTTCAACTAGCTCTTATAGTAATTACATAGTTGACAGTTACTTATCCCTTCTACTATTGTTATTGTTTTTGTAAAAACTTAAAAATCGCAAGCAACTCATGATTTTTTCATTCAAAATTAGAAAATAGAAAATAATAATTTACTTCTATTTATCGATAATAGGAAACTGTATTAGAACACGAGCCCTGCACTATAATACGACCGGCACATGCGGCCGTACTGTGTATTTTCACGCGTCAGTGGATATCGGAAGAAATAAAATACATTGCGCAGTAGTTACGCATGACATAAAGTGGTTGCTAACTAAATCGTCAATGTACAACGTGTTTGAATTTTTATCACCACTAATTTCGATATCGCAGTAAATGTCACGGCACTGAATTCGTTCGTAAAAATGTTTAGTTTTTTTTATTTATAAGCAAAATACCAATGGATTTGCAATACTTACATGTGGTAAATGACTTCATTGTTCCTGTAGTTCTTCGTTTCACTTATGTTATTGCACGTTACGACGCATTATCCAACAATATCGGAGAACATTTCCTCAGTACGACTGAATCGCGACTAACCTAGCTACGCGGCCGATGTTCGTTTCTGGGCATATCGCGGAGACACGCGCCACGCCCCCGTTTCACATCTATTCCCTTCTATGATCTGAGGGAATTTACTACGGCGTAGTAGCATCGTTTTTCTCTAATGTAGCTCGTAATAATTCGAAGAATTCTTATGGCCACATTCCAGCTCCATCATCAGACCCTGTTTACCTACATATAGAATTGAAGTAGGTACTCGTGATTTGTAAAGTAGTTTACCGTAACTATGTAAACCCTAATGTAAATAAATAAATACAAATCAAACGAGCCTCAACTCGATGGAGTCGTTTTATTCCGGAGTTCCTATGGGGTCACTGACTTTCTAGCTCTATCATCAGATCAGCTCCATGTCATCATAATATTGCATTGTCATCCGAATTGCATGTGTATCCGAAATTTTAACTCAATCGGTTGTCGTCAGGAAATGGGTCTAACTAATTCAGCTTGCAAAATTCCACCCGAACAAACATAGTTTACACACAACATACATTGTAAGCTAAATAAAATAAAATAAAAAATATTATCCCATACAAAATGTTCATGGATTTGTAATTTTTGTTAAATATAAATACCTTACTATACGGTGCGCTAGTTTAGAACATTTCGGGCGATCACTTGCGCCTGGGTTGAATGACATCGACATCAAGGTTCATCAATTCAAGTTTAAAATAATAGGCAGTAATGTATGAAGAAAGAGCTTCTATTCTGTACCTACCTATGCCCGTGTATTTTTGATCGGTGTCAAATCGGAGTTTTCGTGCGGGGTGCGCGGGTGTTGTGCGAAGCGTGAAGGTCAAACGCTCAAGGTCATTGAGGACTCTAATCGCCTTAACAAAAAATTTTCTGTCTTTAAATCAGTCAGTTATACAAACATAATAAAATATAGCTTACTCGTAGGTGAACATTATTAGTTTCGGTTAAGATCATTACTTTCAAATCAAATTAGTTAAAAAAAGGAAAGACTAGGCCAGTCTAAACGCAACGTTAACCTATTAAATAATTAAAAACTTACTTTTGTCTAAGAAAATAGGCTTTCAAGAATATTAAAGCTTCAAAATCGAAACTCGAGAATTCTCGAGCTCCGGTAATTTTTTTCTCGTCTCGATTGAAGCCAAATTTCTCGAGTTTTCTCGAGTTCGAGAAAGCTCGAGCAGAAACCCTACTCGGAACCATTTCACCTAACTTCATTTCTAAAAAGGTCACTTTTGTTCACCTACGAACTAATTCACCCTGGTGAACAGATGTGAAAACCTGGGTGAATTAATTCCTCGGTGAACAACGACTGAAGACGTAGCGTGGGCAGGCCTCCCACTAGGTGGACCGACGATCTGGTGAAGGTCGCGGGAGGTGCCTGGATGGGAGCGGCGCAGAACCAGTCTTTGTGGAAATCGAAGTCGAATCCGAAGGTGGAAGCGAGCTTAATTAATCTTCAATCACAGACGAACTGGGAATTCCACTGGGAATCGAACCCGGGACCTCTAGGATAGATTACAGGGGCGATTAGCGTACATATTAAGGTCCTACACTGAACCGCCCAGCTATGACATTGTCAGGAGGGCGCTAATATCAATGCTGGATTATTAGTTCCGGTTACTGCCACATTGGACAACCATATAAACATGTCATTTTCAGTAGGGCGCTACTATCAATCAAGGTTGGCAGTTTTTTATATTTGCCACTTGACGTTTCAAAATCTTTGAACTATAGATGACCTAAACTGTAACTAATTAACAGGGGGGCGCCACCATCGATCCGGTATTGACGGTGGCGCCCCACTGTCAATGTCACGGGTGGGACAGTCTATATAAGACTAGAATAGTAATTATCAGTCTTTACTTACCCTCAAATGAGCCAAATCCTCCAGCTTCGTCAGATCAGCCAATTCCAAATATAAACTATAGACCAGTAGCCATCCATAAGCGCCGCACACACAGAACACGACCCATAGCAAACACATCATCACGTTGTACGCGAAAATCATGTCATTCACAATCGCAGCGAACAGAAACGCGATCAGTCGGAATAATATGAACACTCCGAAGGTGTATAGCCAGGGAACGATGCGTTTTTCGTATTCCTGCAATGGGAAAAATATGGGTGAATTTTTAAACACATAAATACACATGCTTTCGCCCGCGGCTTCACCCGCGTGAAATTTAGTTTGGCCACAGAATAATAATAAGTACTACGTACAGAAGTTTTACTTCGCGAAGGTATTTAAAAAAATGTATGCTCAATGTCATTAACAATATGGTGTAATTTAGCCTGTCTCAAGAGTCAAGCACCATTTTGTTGACAAACGTGAGTGATCGGCACTGCGCCGAAGCTATAGGGCTGACTTCGGTAAAATGATGTGACGTGAGGTGCCAAACTGCGGAAAATGGCGGAGGAAATACATGATTTAGCATGAATTATCATGAATAATATTAACTACTTATTTACCTCTCAGTGTCTTGAGGCAACTTAAACTAAAAAAGTACATTCTGTGTTTTTATTATTATTTAGGCAGTTAAATACTGCACAGTATTTAGTACACCATTTTCTTCCATCATACACAAGAATACGCGTGCGTGAGTCAATGTTCGCTCGTATGTGAGGCCTTGTCGAATAGTATCCTGTAGGTGGGCCATCGTACGTGTTTTGTTTTCGATGTAAACTCGCGGAGATGAACAGGCCTGGTTTGGCACAGATCTTCATAAATTATAGCCTATATGTTATTCTGGGTTATAAACAATAATACTGTAAAGTTTCATCAAAATCCGTTCAGTAGTTTTTGCGTGAAAGAGTAACAAACATCCACACAAACTCGCATTTATAATATTAGTAGGAAGTAGGATGTCTAGCTCTTAATTGAGTCAGTGCCTGAGTCAGGGAGAGGCATGGAAAGGTGTTTTTGTGACGACAAATGTCAGCGAGACTTCAGATTGTATATCGACTGAGTTATCGACCAATGAAATGAGTATGTACCTTATGAATAAGTTTTTTATTCAACTTTAGTGTTATCAAGTTTAACAAAATGAAAACCAACTCAAACAAAGCAAAGACAATGGCATGTCAAGCTATGCACTGTGGCATCTTTAAGTGTTTGCAATAAGGTCGGTTTTGCAACGAAAATGTGCAGCCTAACGTGCTATCGTCTGTATTTCTGGAGGTCTATTAGAAAATAGAAAAAAAAACTATAATAAGACTAGTTTCATACCTGGTTTTTACCGTGCTTCACATACTACAAGATGGCGGCATGAATGAATGAATGATAGAATGAATGACACAATGAAATTGTTAATAAATTGAGTGAATGACTTACTAATGAATTAATAAATGAGACAAGTGTGAAAAAAACGCAAAATTTCAAATGTGTTATTATATGTATATTGGTGTCTTAAAAAGGCTTAAGTCTAACTTAAGGAGAATAAAATCATTTATAGACTGAGAGATGAACTAAACAAAATAAATCGATTAATAAATTAAGACTAGTCGAAGACTAGACTGTTAATCAGTATAGATAGACAATTGGACATGTATGAAAGGTTGGTACAAATTAAAATCGGGTTCAACTATCGGCCGACTAAAAGTCTGGAGTCTTAAGATATGATTTTTTTTTGTTTAGTCAAGTCACAACTTGGCTTGGACTAATATTGGACACACACATGAATTTTGTAACACCATGTAGGGTAAACCGACAGTCATTGGACGCTGCCAGTCATTGGACAAAACACTGCTTGAATTTTCTTAAAATGAATATTCCTTCAAATACAATGAAAATTCCTTAAAAAAAAAAACGCCCTTTTATCTCCATCAGTCGGAATCTCTCAGTTGTTGAAATAGAAATGCTATTTTTAATTCAGTAAATAACTGTCTTAAGTGTCCAATGACTGGCAGTTTACCCTATTTTGTGCAATATTTTAGAAACAAATGATCATTGGAACAGTCATACCTTTCTCAACGCGTAGATGAGCAGGATACTGGTCACCAGAACAGCTACCGACCCGATCCAGGAGAAGAGAGAGAACACGATCAGGACATTGCGGACTGAAATATAAAAATTGAAAAAATTTAATTGATCAATAAAAACATGTTTCAATCTACTATATAAAAATAAGTCGGGTTTTCCTCCCTGACGCTATAACTCCAGAACGCACGAACCGATTTCCACGGTTTTGCATTCGTTGGAAAGGTCTCGGGCTCCGTGAGGTTTAAAGCAAAGAAAATTCGGGAAAAGGGGGTAAAACAGGATCCACGCGTACGAAGTCGCGGGCGGCCGCTAGTTTACTATAAATAAAATCAATATGTCCCATTTTGTATTTTGTCTGAACTAATTAAAATTAGTACATGAAATCTTCAAATTTTATTTTTACATGTCTCACTCCTATATTCACAAACAATGCTTACTTATGTGAAGCAGCAAATCGAACGCTCTGTGAATGGTTTGAATAGAGCTATGTGACTGGTTCGTGTGGCACCCTGTGCGTCCACGCGCACTGTGAGACCTCATAGCAATGTTTGTGAATACGGGCGTCATTCTTTTTTGCCGTTTCAGCTCGGAATGACAACTTCTCAAAATGACAAACGGGGCGCAAAATGTCCACTTCTCGAAATGACAACTTCTTAAAATGTCAACTTCGCTAAAAGACAACTTCTCTTATAGATGACCCACGCTGAACTGTCCCACCAAACTCAATGACAGGGGGGCGCTACCATCGTTCAACTATATGGTTTCCAACATGGCAAAAATCTGAACCAGCGATCCGGTATTGACGGTGGCGCCCCACTGTCAATGTCATCGACAGGACAGTCCAGTATTTTGGAACTATAATGTCTATTTCTCACAATGACAAATTCGCATTTGGTCAACTTCACATAATGACAACTCTAGAAGAACTAGAACTCTAGAAATAATGAAAATAAAATATCAACAAGTAATTGACATTATGCGAAGTAGACCAAGTGCGAATTTGTCATTGTGAAAAATAGACATTATGAGAAGTTGTCTTTTAGCGAAGTTGACATTTTAAAAAGTTGTCATTTCGAGAAGTGGACATTTTGCGCCTCAGTTGTCATTTTGAGAAGTTGTCATTCCGAGCTGAAACGTTTTTTGCCCTACTAGCACTTTGAGACAAACATTGGCAAGTTTTTGTAAGTCTTACCGGGTGCGCTGCCAACGTAAACAAACTGGTAGCTGATGACGTAGTAACCGTAGTGCACTGAGCCGGGTGCCGCCATCCCCAGGCAGTACAGGTCGAAGATGCTTTGCGCGAACGTGAAGAGAGCTATGAACTGAAATAAAAGAACGATTTATGTTATTTTTATTGAATGATGAAACGGTAATTAAGTTATATGCATACTGCTCAAAGCATACTACTCAGCGAATTCCTCCTGGGTAGATCCATTGAAAGACATTATTTCACACTAGCTTTTGCCCGCAGCTTCACCCGTGTGAAATTTCGTTTGTCACAGATGGTCATAAATTATAGCCTATATTTCTGGGTTATAAACAATAATACTGTAAAGTTTTATCAAAATCCCTTCTGTAGTTGCGTGAAAGAGTAACAAACATCCACTTTCGCATTTATAATATTAGTAGGATGATATTTATTTGACCTTGTTATTATCAAATTAAACCACATACTGGGTAATAATACTGCCATGCTAGCGATATCAGCAGTAACTTAATTTTTTGGCAAAACTATGTTATTATTATTATTATTATTATGAGTCACACTGGAAGCCATATTGTATACCTAAATAATTATCTACCTACTTGTCATTAGCTTATTACTAACACTAGATTAAGATTATCATGTTACTAACACATATGGATGTAATGTCTGAAATAAACATTTTATTATTATTATTATTATTATTATGAATAATGAACTCTATCAGATGGTCTAACAGCAAAATATTGGAGTTACTGCTGACATCGCTAGCATGGCAGAATAGTAACATTCATCATCATCATCATCTCAGCCATATGACGTCCACTGCTGAACATAGTCCTCCCACAATGCTTTTCATGCTGCCCGATTGGTAGTGGTCTGCGTCCAGCACCTTCCTGCTACCTTTATGATGTTGTTGGTCCACCTTGTGGGTGGATTAGCAAGCTAAAGTGGCAATGGGCATTGCACATAGTACACAGAACTGACAACTGATGGGGCAGCAAGGTTCTGGAGTGGAGGCCGCGTACCGGAAATAGTAACATTGTTGTCAACAAAATTAATTGATACTCACAAGAGAAATGAAACCAGTAAGAAGGGATCCCCTCTGTAGATCAAGAAAGAAAGCATCGTGGAGTATCGGCTTCTGGTACCATGGCAGGCGGAGGGACCTCACCGACTTTGACGATCGGAGGTTAGTGGATGACCTGCAAAACGAAACAACGATAAATTTTTAAAACCTTTGCTTTTCTTTTTCGTATAAGATTATTTCTTATTATATTAGTTCTAAAGATTGTTTTATTGTATGTCCAATTAAATAAAAATAATAAGAACTTGTTTCAAAAAAAGGAAAATACAACTGTACCACTTTTTGTTGGACTAGGCATGGGCACTACTGTGTTCCCAGACAATTCCTAGTGGTAATTAAGACTTAAACCATCTATAGTGCTGGTTATAATATGGTATTTATTTTTTTTGTCAATTTTGTGGGAAGTGTAAAAAGAGTAGGCACTAGGTACTTTAATAGTTAGTAGAGCAACCAAGTTTGCTAAATAAATATGAGGCATGAGGATAGCTGACCTAGCATTAAGATAAATAAGCAGGTTAAAGGCATTACATTACAAATATTTCGCTTGGCGACACAACAAAAGCAATGTGTAATAGTGGGTTGTAAGAATAATAATAATTTCTAATAAGATTCTACTTACTTGGTCGTGTAATGAGAATACACTGAAGGCGTAGAGCGATACGTAGACGGAGTTTTACGCCCGTACATCGTGATTTACCATATAATACACGAATCAAAAACCAATACAACGGCACCCAACACTTATGCCTAAATCACCATTTCCATAGGGCGTGAAAGGATAAGATTCACAATGGTGAATTGAGTTGAACACACGCTAGTAGTTTGATGACTAATTTCTATTCAAAAGGCGTAAAAATACTAGTTTTCATTCAAAATTTATGAAAATAGCCACGCCTGTGATCAGTTGTTTGATGCCATTTTGACAGTTAAATACAGTATAAAAGCCGACTTATTTGAGAAGGACTCCAAAATTGTCAGCAGTGGCGCTAGTTGCAATGAACTTTCCATAGAATTCAAACAAGCCGCACCTACAAATTTTAGACATTTCAATTTGGATTCATTATCGTTCTAGGCATTTACGAAGCTAGTTCAAGTTTACACTTAATTTCCGGTAAGTCCGGTAGTTCCCGACAGCTCACTGACAACAAAAAATCATCAAAAAATGTCAATAAGCTATTCAAAAAATATAAAAAATACATAAAAATTATGGCTGAAACGAGTAATCACGGGAACGATCACAAATCTAACAATAACTTCAAAGATGAATCAGAAATAAAATATATGGATGGCCAAAGTTATCGGACACATTGCGGTTTGTGTTGTGAGTAATTTTCATTCTAGTAGTTTCCGTTCAAATTTAAAATACTTGATTAGGATTAATTTCTTGTATGTTTAGCAAAACTTTAAATTTTTCTAAATCAAGATCCATTCATTCATAAAACGACAGGCCTACAGGCTTGAGGTCGCCAGTTGGCGCCACTGTTCCTTAGGTTTCAAGATTTTATTCTCCTAAGAACATTCTTCTTCTTCTTCCTCGGTCCCTCACTGATGAGGATCGCGACCACAGATAGTGTCTTCCACAGACTGCGGGCATAATCTGTGTGGACCGCACATTAAGAACATTACTTAACTCTTTATACGGCAGTGGGAATGTAGTTCCCACCATAATATGAACTTTATTCCTAAGGTCCAAAAACAATGAATTTGGACCTATTATAGGCTTAAAGTTCTTGAATTGATTTGACTGTCTATCAAAGTTCGTTCGTTCGTTCATTCGTTTCTTTCAGCCAAATGACGTCCACAGCTGGACATAGGCCTCCCCCACGGATTTCCATAACGACTTGATACGGTAGGTACGATCCCTTTCCGGGTTGCTAAGTGTGCGACGTCCTTTTCAGGTGTATGCCACACTTTTCCCACTAACTCGCGCACGTACTACGGTCACGTGTTCTGCATCGATTGCTTCCACAAATACATCTGGACTCCTTCCAAAAGGGAGTGCTCTGGTGATGCCTTGAAGAAACGTAGCGGAGAGCCCTCTGTGATCCAAAACTCCGCTAAGTAATCAGGGATTTGATTTGTGTGTAACTTTGTAATAAAATTATTTATGTAAAATGTAAAAGTGGTTTTAATTTTCGTTTGTAAAGGTCTAGCGTTTAACTCAGCCAGTGCCCGAGTTATGGGAGCGGCACGGAACGGGATTATTCCCACCGCTGCAACTCCTGTGTAGCCAGGATCTACAGCTAGACCGCCAATAACCCAACCAGTGAAGGAAACAGGAAGAAGTGAAACAGTCGAAAAGAAGAAGAAGACCCAACCAGTGAAGGTCAAGTTTGTCCCGGGGGAGAATTAAACTGTCATGGGACCCGCAACGAAATTAATCAGAAGAACATAATATTATGAGGCGTTCTAAGTTAAGGTTCGACTTTCCCTCCATTGCAAAGCGTATGACCTAGGTCACTCCTCCCATGCCGCTCCCATACCTCAGACACTGACTGAGTTTATAGTTAAGGCCCGGTCTGCGAGCACGTAGAATTTAGTCCAATGACTCCAAGCTACCCATCCTTATCGCTCGCGCGTAATTATATTGCTGTCGCGACTGTGCGACGCGCGCCCGCAGTGAGTGTGCGAGCGCGACAGCAACATAATTACGCGCGAGCGATAAGATGAGTAGCTTGGGGTCATTGGACAAAATTCTACGTGCTCACGGACCAGACTATAGACTGAAACATAGTAGAGTATACTAAGTATGTATTTATTTATTAATAACCATAAAAAAATGGATTGCTTAAAGTGGGAATCGAACCCACAACTCATCGCTTGCCGGGCGACTGCTCTTATTTCTATAGAAAAGGATAAGGAATATCAAAATAAGTTTTATCACAAACAAAATATATTTATTTATGCAATCAAATATACCCCGTTGATATCAACCTTAACAAAAATGGATATTTACAAAGTTCGACATTATACAAAATGGCTTTGGTGTATTTGTACTTTTTAAGACTTTTACACTCGATTTTTGGTTGTATGAAAAAAATGGCAATCGTCACATAAAAATGGTAAGCACAGTCCGCGTCAATTAGTTCGTGACACCCAAAGTGGCCAAAAAGTGGACAACACAACCTTATTCCAATGAGGGCTATCGTTTTTATACTTAACAGTTGGCACCCCAGGCGATTGACAGGACCTTACTCTACAGTGGCGCCATCTTGATGAGTGCAAATGCGATAGTCCTCCTACCACTTTAGCGCTCACCAGTTGGTGCCACTGTCTTCGCTACTAGCAAGTGACAGGACCTTACTCTACAGTGGCGCTAACTAGTGTTCCCGGGGCCTATAGGCTTTTAGGCTTAAAATTAAGCCTATTTAGTTCTTTTTTTGGCCATGATAGACTACTAGGCTTTTAAAAGGCTACTCATTATAAAAAGCCTATAGGTTTACAAAAAAACCTATAGGCCTAAATAGCCTTTTAGGCTTTATTTCCGACTAAAGTCTTTTTCGAGTAGTAGGCTTATTATAAGGCTATAGCCATTATTCAGGTTATGGCTTAGTATGAATTAAACAAGTATTTTTGTATTGCATTTATTTTTAAATTAAATAAAAACGAATATTATTTGAAATTGGAAATAATTAAGTACCTAATTGTTATACATTATTATTATCATATATTTCTAGGATCCCATCATCAGATCCTGACTTGGTGACAATGGGACCACCTCAGAAGTGTACCCTATCGAACAAAAAAAGAATTTTGAAAATCGTTCCACAATTGACGGAGTAATCGGTGAACATACATAGAAAAAAAAATACATACAGTCGAACATATAACTCCTTCTTTTTTGAAGTCGGTTAAAAATAAATATTCATATACATATTCATTTATTGCATCCTGTTGTACAATGAGGATCATTTCGATTTTTAGCTGTGAATGCAGATTTATAGGGCTAAGAAATCCTTAATACACAGTGCAAAAATTTTTGTTCTACGACAAAAATTGACGAAGTTATGGCCAAATTACTAAAAAATTTCACTGACCGCCCGGCGCGGGGACGATGACGTCATTATATCCGATCCGAACGCTGCCGGCGTACTGCGTGGATAGAAAATATTTTTTTCTAGCCAAATTATCAGTTTTAGAGAAAAACTTGTAATGACATTTATTCATCAGAATAAAGTAAGCTATCGATAGGTAATTTTTAAAAATAGAAATTGTGAAAAATAACGCATAAAATCCATACGCTCATACGATTCAATGGCACGCAGTGACGCGATGGGGTCTCCGCGGTGGTATATTTGGCGATTTATTCAAATAAAGGTGTTCATAAGTGTTGTTAGAGCCATATCTTCTTCCAAGTAAAATATAAAAATGTATAAGTATTAATTTATTTACTTCTAACAATAAGGTATGGGTATAGCTGAGGCAGATACACTCTGCCTAGGCTACAAGACATTGCTATGAAAATAATTTCGATGTACACGCAATACCTACCTGTTATTTAGTTTTTCTGAGTTAAACCTACGCACCTACCTATCTATTCGCCGTTCCCATGGGCGGGCCAGCTGCTGCAGGAAAGGACAGCCGCTCCGTCACATCTATTTAATCTTAGCCTAGAAGCTGGGTATGACTACCCCGCCCCTCTCCTCTCCCCAGGTCATAAGCTGGGCATGACTTCCCCCTCGGCCAGAAGTTGGGTATGTTTTACCCCCCCCCCCCCCCCCCCCCCGGCCCGAAACTGGGTATGACTTGACCCCTCCCTCTCCCCCCAGGCCAGAAGCTAGGTAAGGCTTGCCTCTACCCCCAGGCCATAAGCATAAGCTGGATATGACTCCAGCTGGGTATGACACCCCCCCAGCCCATAGAAACTGGGTTATGACTTGACCCCCCCCCCTCCCCAAGCCAGAAGCTGGGTAAGGCTAGCCCCTTCCCCCAGTCCATAAGCATAAGCTAGGTATGACTCTCCCTCGGCCGGAAGCTGGGTATTACTTACCCCCCCCCCCCCCCCCCCCCCCCGGCCAGAAACTGGGTATGACTTGCCTCTCCCCCCTCCCACCAAGGCCAGAAGCTGGGTAAGGCTTGCCCCTCCCCCCAGGCTAATAAACTGGGTATGACTTATCCCCCCCCCCCAAGCCTGAAACTGGGTATTAGCATCATATTATGTATTATTATGTTCAATACAAACAATCATTAAGTTACACTCACCCCAACCGCGTCTCCGCATTGCATCGAATCCTATGAAAATGTGGTTTTTGGACATAGCAATACTTATTTTTCACAATTTTTATTTTTAAAAATTACGGGTCGATAGGTTAATTTATTTTGAAGAATAAATGTTATAAAAAGTTTTTTTCTAAAACTGATAGTTTAGCCGGAAAAAAATATTTTCCATCCCAATAGTACGCCGGCTGCGCTCGATTCGGATATAGTGACGTCACGCGGCCTTGCGTACGTTGACTTTTAGCAGCAAAAACGGCCTATGTTTATTACTTAATATCTTCGTAAGTAATGGTCCGATTTGGATAATTCAAAAAGATATATCTTTCTTATGTCTTAAAGATTAACGTAGATACTAGTTTTATTGAATTTTCTACAACAGTACTGATCCTCATTAGGTGTTTACAAATAAATAAAATAGACCTAGCCTAAAGGACGAAAAATCTTTATAGGTTTTTAGCCTTTTAGCCTTTTTGTAGGCTAGGCGCAATATGCGCCTAGCCTACAAAAAGGCTAAAAGCCTATAGTCATCGGGTAGACAAAAAAAGGCTATGAAAAAGGCCTAGCCTAAAGGCCTAAAAGACCTTTTTAGGCTTTTTCCCGCTGTAGCCCCTAATTCATAGGCTAGCCTTAAAAAAAAGCCTAAAAGCCTATAGGCCTCGGGAACACTAGCGCTAACTGGTGAGCGCTAAAACGATAGCCCTCATTGTAACAAAGACGTGTTGCGAATTTTTGGCTACTTTGGGTGTCACAAACTATTTGACGCTGACTGTTTAAAAAAAAACTTACACCCAAACAAAAATACAAGAAAAGAAAATTAAATAAATAATCGTATACATCCACCGACAGATGGCGACACTTAAAAATATTTTCAAAAAAATCCTGCAACTTAAATAATAAGTACTTAAATTAATGATATGATGATTCCTTAACGATTTCTTATCAATACATGAAAAATCTTTACATTCTAGAAAAATTGTATAAAAAAAGGAATGTTTGGACCTGCAAAATCACATACATAGCTACACATTTTGTTTTTCACAATATAAAAACATTTTGTCATTCATTATCTCTTGATTTACTTTCATAAGTCATACATACACCCGTATTCACAAACATTACTATGAGGTCTCACAGTGCGCGTGGGCCGTGGACGCACAGGGTGACACACGAACCGATAACAGAGCTCTATTCAACGCTGTGCGTTCGATTGCAAGCATCGTTTGTGAATACGGGTGAATAGTACTTAATTTAACGATTTATTTGTGATTTGCAAAATATTACAGACTATACAAAATAATCTAAATTATCTAAAGCCTGGTCTGTGAGCAATTTTGTCCTATGACTACAAGCTACCCATCCTTATCGCTCGCGCGTAATTATATTGCTGTCGCGACTGTGCGACGGGCGTCCGCAGTGAGTGTGCGAGCGCGACAGCAACATAATTACGCGCGAGCGATAAGGATGGGTAGCTTGGGGTCATTGGACAAAATTCTACGTGCTCGCAGACCAGACTTATAGAAATATTTTGTCTTTAAGACACAGCCTGATTGAATTGGTCCTAAAAGATCAGATCAATAAAGATAATAGATTTAACTACAAACCGATCGAGGTAACTGCGCACCTCGCTGGAATGCGACTCTCCCTCGCACTCACCCGCACACCTCGCCGCGCTCGTCCCGTCCGTACCAGAGCGTCAATGTGACGTCAAGGCTGCCAGGTGCGCAGTTAACTTTTTTTTATCCACATTGAGGAAGCTCTTGGCCTGTATCTCACCTGATGGTACGTGATGATCAGATAAGGTGGAAGCGAGCTTCACCCGGAATCCTCACTATGGAGGAACTGGCTATCTTACCTTTAATTGCCGGAACACAACAATGCTGTTAACATTGTTGTTATGGCGACAGACTTAGGTAAGATGGTGGTAGCTAGCCAGGCGGACTTAGAACAAGCCCTACCACCAACCAAACCGAACAGAAAAATCTGCCCCCACTGGGAATCGAACCCGGGACCTCTGCGTCTGAAGAAGATGGTCTTATCACTAGACCACAGAGGCGGTTAAAACTTGATCGGGATGTAGTTACTTTAAACTTACGACACGCGCGCATGGGTGACTTTATGACCGTGACAGTATCTCTCTGTTTCTCTTTATAAACGTGTAAAAGAAACAGATATAGGTAGGTAATTACTATCAAGGAATAAGTACTGCCACGCGGCGACAAAAAAGTCACGCGTGCGCGCGCATAATGTTGGAATACCCACTTTATTTCTTTCCATATTGAGGAAAGAAGAAGAGGTGTTTCCCGAATAATGCTCAGAATTGTCACTTCTATGTATTTAAAAGAGGAACTACCTACTTTTCTTCATTTTAGTTACCACTGCGACTTTGGCAAGGCAAGGTTTTCACAAAGTTTAAAATGATGTCAAACTCCTTCGAGCGTCTATTTGTCATTAATTTTGTAGTTCTTTCATAGCTAAATGATATTGGCAAGACTTCCCATACATTAAACTTTAATGTATGGGAAGTCTTGATGATTAAAGTGTTGTTACAGTTACAGGTACCATTTCTGTAAAGACCTGAAGAGAAATGGCTGAAAACCAGCACTGACTGAGATAGTCCTTGTCAGCACGAGCTGACCCAATTCCAATTCTTTTACTTATTTGATCTGTATCCTATTAAGTTACTCCAACTTAAAAATAGCAAATGAATGATTTATATTATTTATTTTATATATTTACAGTTTTAAAATAAAACAGATCTTTTTAAAGTCCACCGTTTAAGACAACCCTATCGAGCTAACTGCGTACCTCGTTGGAATGTAGATGTGACGTCACGGCTGCCAAGTGCGCAGTTACCTCGACCGGGTTGTATTCAAATTGTCATAAAAGTGGAGTAATTAAGATCCACGATAAAAAGAGATTTTCTACCTAACTTTCAACACTTCTAACTTCCACTCAAGGTTCTGGACTTTTCAGTTCGATGGGTATCTTCACAGTCGCACAGGGTTTTGGTCGTCTTCCGATCAACAGCATAAACAAGCATATGCCGGAGACAATGAGCGATGCTATGCTGCCGACTGCTAAGCCTAGCTGAGCAGCGGCTGTGGAATAGGTCCCGTGGTAGATCAGGGTACGTAGACTCTCTGGTAGTTCTTCTACGGCCTGTAACAATCATCATCATCAGAGGTGGAATTGTGTCAAGCAATCGTTATCATTTGACAGTACATAACGTACGATTATAATAATAATAATAAATAATAAATCTTTGGACAATTTCACACAGCGCCAGCTAGCCCCAAAGTAAGCAACTTAATGCTTGTGTTATGGGTGCTAGCTTAACGGATATACTACTTATATACTTTTTTTTTTTTAAATACATAAATATTATACATAGTCACACCCAGACCCGTCACAGAAATTAAAATTCATCATTTCAATTTCTGCCCGGCCGGGAATCGAACCCGGGACCTCTCGGCATAGTAGTCCGTTCTGAACCACTACACCAAACGGCCGACAAAATAATGCTGATCAATAACGCCCGTATTCACAAACATTACTATGTCTCAAAGTGCGCGTGGATGCACAGGGTTTGACAACGAACCAATCACAGAGCTCTATTCAACGCTGTGCGGTCGATTTGCTTCTGCACTAGCAAGCATCGTTTGTGAATACAGGCGTCAGTCTCCACTGCATGGGCACGACTAATTTACTAGAGGCAAAATGGAGGATTTGGCCTACACTCCCCACGCAGGCCAGACGGGATTAGAATTGAAAGATTATATAACTGTTTCAAGTATCAAATACAAAATCTGGCTTTAAAATTATAATTATAATTTGAGGGTAGCCAAAGATTTTCAAACCCGCTCGAACAGACTACGCCGCGAGCCGTCAGTCTGCTTGTGACCACGGCTGTAGCAACACAGCAACATATTTTCCAATTTTCGTCTAGCTTTAAAATTAAATGTCGCGCTTGCGTTTGAGACTCGTTGCTCTATAAATTAAGTGTGAAAGTGTAAACATAGTTAAGTGTAAAAATATTCTAATAAACTATTAAAAAACTTACCATTTCAAGCCACGCTACTGGTAAGATCAGACCTTGAGGTAGAAAACTCAGTGCCGTGAACGAACTGGATTTCCTCACTTGCACGTTGATTTGTAAGCTGGAATGAATAAAAGGTTATTGTTACTATTTTACCTTTTCTTTTAAGAGGATTCTGGATTTCCAAGAGTGAAAAAAAAAATTTTTTTTGGAAAACTCATAAAGCTCATTTATTTTTGCAAATAGGCTGCTTCGGGACAATAAATGGGCCAGTGCTGAGAAGAAGCAGCGCAAGAAACTCAGTGTCACTTGTGTGCTGAGATCTGAGAAGAAGCAGCGTACGAAAAGAACTCAAGACCTCATCTCTAACGGAGTGGTCTCAGGACAGATTGGTGATGGTGGAGGAGCAGATGTAAAAGGTAAGTGGCCCAATTTGTATTGAGAATTAGGCTTAATTTCTAACATGTCGTCTGACTCACTGGAGATGCTTAATAGGCCAGTAGAATTAAACATGAAAATTCGGATCAAATCGGAAACAATTCCTACAAAAGATTTTATTATTTTAATGGCTTCATTTGTTGCCCATTAAGACTATCCTAGGTTTTCGACTTCGACGGAGTTGTGCTTAAGTGGTGGGGCTCCCCAAAAGGGGCATATTTGCGGTTTTACGGTTATACCGCGTAAAGGACTTACAGTATCGTTTAAACTACATGCTATTGCAATATCGTGCGCGCGGAATAACCTTATTCCCATAGGTACCAAGAAGTACATTTTAGAAAACCCTTACACGGACCGCTTGAAGCAGTCAGGGTCGACAGCTTCAAGCTGCGACTGTACAGTAAACTGCAGAGTTCTATGGACGCACATACACGAACCGCTCAAGCAGTTGCAACTGATTCGGGCGGTCGACAGCACGGTGAATTTTCATCGTGCGGTCAAGCAGTCGCCAGCCATACACTGACTGCTCGAGCTGTCGACAGCTCTCGCGCAGTTACCTCCGCCCACTTTCTTCATTCCACGGCGCGCGCGCTTGTCATTTGTTGAGCAGTTAATATAAACTGCTCGAGCAGTTATCACTGGCAGCTTCAAGCTGTTGACTCTTGACTGCAAGAGTGGTCCGTGTATGTTGATCACTGACTAACTGCTCGAGCTGTCAGTGTATGGCGGGCCTTAGTCATTTCGCTCTGACAGAGCGGTCGTGGTCACGTTGAGGCGTTCACGCCGGTTGTAGAGGTAGATACAGCTTTCTGCATTACCTGCTGTTGTCATTGTTTTTGCTAAATAGAACCTTATTTACCTATAATTAAATCATTTACCTGGACTTCCCTCTAAGAGCGATGCCGAGCGTGGGATGTATGTCCAGGTAGTTGTCATACACCCGCTCAGGGTGCAAGCCAGAGAACATAACTTGGAGCCGAGGGTCTCCGTGGCTGAAGTGAGGGAAGGACGCTAGGGCTGGAGCACCTGGAAAATGATAAAATATCTTTCATACTTTTGTCCGTACGGTCAAACTTTGTCACGGTTTTAGGTTGGTTTTAGTCACGCTGACGCACGCTGACCGTCAGCGCTGACAGCCGAAATGTAGCGTCGGCGCCAAGCGATCAGCGTCACTCAGGAACGTTTCCTTCAATTAACATATTGATCTGTCAGCGCCGACGATCAGCGAGCGGTCAGCGCGATTCTAAAACCTGCCTTAAAGGGATATTACGGGACACGGGACGAGATTTTTTTATCCACAACGAGGAAGATCTTGGCCTGCATCTCACTTGATGGTAAGAGATGATTAGGCTGAAGATGGAAGCGAGCTTCACCCGGAATCCTCAACCACAGAAGAACTGAGTCCACTTACTGAGTTCTTTTAAAGATCGAATAGTTAAGTCTTAAAATGTTATTAGATTATACATAGGGTATATAAAATGTTACTAGCTGTGCCCGCGAATTCGTACGATTGAAAATAGTTTCAATAGTATTTCCCGTTCTTGCAATATTTTTCTTTACTGCTCCACCCCTATTGGCTGTAAGGTGATGTTATATAGCCTAAAGCCTTCCTCGATAAATGGGCTATCCAACACAAAAGGAATTTTTCAAATACGACCAGTAGTTCCTGAGATTAGCGCGTTCAAACAAACAAACTTTCAGCTTAAAAATATTAGAATAGATTAAATATTTCAGACGCTATGCAATATGCATATACCCATTGGCGTTGGCAATTACTCTTTTATAATGCGAACAGCTAGGGACTGGAATTCGCTGTCTGCTGCTGTCTTTCCTGAACACTATAATCCGGGCCTTTTCAAGGCGAAAGTGAATAGGCACTTACAGGGCAGATATGTACCATCCTAGACTGCATCCCACTTAACACCAGGTGCGATTGCGGTCAAATACCTGCGTTGTCATGCATAAAAAAATCCACAATTTCCACTCACCCATAGCGCAAGCAGTGATGTTAATCACCCCTTTAGGGGGGCAAGTGGCAGAGTCCACCTCGCAGTAGCACTGGTTGTCTGAGTTGTTTATGGGGTCGTCGAACACATTGTGGGGCAGACGATACCGGAGGAGAGGGATGCCGTCTAGCTGTAAGAGAAGGAGGGTCATCATCATCATGAAAATAGCAATGAAAACATGTTTTATTAGTCAAAGACAAAGTCATAACATAAAAAATTGCATCATTTTGTTTAGTGACATGAAAAAAATAAAATAACAAAATCAATAAATAATGAATCTAAAATGACGTGTCGGTTTGGTGACAAATGGTCATCCACTCTACATTATGTTGAAGTGTCGCAAGGGACACCACTACGTCTTCTTAGATAGATAGGTCTTAGAATAGGTCCATGGTCTTAGATCCCTTCATTCAGGTCATCAGGTCATTTTGTTTTCACTGAAGGAGGACGGCCCTCTAATTTACCTACAAGAGACAATGGAGGGTTTGGCCTACAGTCCCACCCTAGCTAGGTGGATTGGGGAGGTTTTATGTTTGAGAATGAGAATACTTTGGTTCTTTTTTGGGATCTGTGGTTCTTAGGTTCAATTCATTATGAATGAAAAAAACTACTTGGTGAATAAAAATTCATCATCATCATCTTAATTAGTCAATGGCAGTCCATATCTGTACCTCTAGCATGAACAGCTTTCGTCTTCGAATCGTTTGCGTACTCGATAAAATTCGATACTCAGTCTTCGAATTAAACAATAACGTGACAATTTTGATTCTCAAAATAAGTTTCGTGCAACCACATCTCATATTAAGTTCACTTTACGACACGTTCACAAGGGCGCTGTTGTAGTTTTCTTACTAAATCTTTTGATGGCGATTCGAGTACGCAAACGATTTGAACTCGAAAGTTTTTCGTGCTAGCCGTACTGTGCATCGTTCGTTCGTTCGCTCGTTTCAGCCGAAAGACTTCCACTGCTGAACAAAGGCCTCCCCCAAGGATTTCCACAAAGACCGGTCCTGCGCCGCTCGCATCTAGGCACCTCCCGCGACCCTCACCAGATCGTCGGTCCACCAGATATCTATGCATAGGCCTCCCCAATATGCGGGTTTTAAAGCTCTTCTCTTTTTGGGGCGGGTCACTGTCTATGCTTTAATAGTTGCGTTGCCTAACTTGCACTTTGCTTCTGCTATGCTGCTTGTCTAGTATAGATGCTGGCCTTCCTTATCCGCATCACTGCGGGTGAGGAGGTGAATGGTCTTGAGGGAGAGCGCAACGGTCGTGAAGATCCTCAAGGCAAGACTGAAGGATTGTCCTGCACGTGGTTGCCGCCCTGCTATTGGTCTAATTCCTTATGAAATAGACGTAACGGAAACCTTCTGTCGGAGTACCGCCGGGATGTCGAGGTCATGTCCTTGCGTGTCTATCATCAAAAAGATGATGGTAGATGGTAGAATGACCTCCTGCACCTAGGTCACACCCTGAGGGTCCATTCTCAGGGGGCAGGCCTGATGCCACCGGGATGCAGAAATCGGGCAGCTCATCTTGAAGGGTGCTGGGGAGCCAATAGCGTGGTATACCCCCAAGAAAAAGCGCTGTAACCTGATGATAGATGAGTCATAGCAGCGAACTTTTATAGGGACCGCTGCTGAAACAAAAGTCCTAAGCTACCGAATCAATGGCGGTATAACCATTAACCAACCAGAGGTTGAGGAGGCGCGGGCGGCCTTGGATGGACACAGAAAGGACCCAACCGAACAGTGGCGGTATAACCACAACCGGCTACCACAAGCCATGCGATGGAAAATCTGAGCAAAAAGTGTGGCAGTGGTGCTAGGGGAGGCATCACGGGTTTCAAAAATATCCCCAATAACCAACATGAGCGCAAAGGCAAAAATTGATTTACCCCAGGAGGGTACCAGCAAGGCTGGAGAATCCCTCCCTGAGCATCGCTCAGGCTGCCCTACGTATTCTGGGGGGGGCAAGCAATTGCGTGTTGGAGGAGCTGCAGGAGGCAGCAGGGGCCAGACCAAATTGGGAGGGCCAAAGGTCCCGAAAGGGATAAAGGCACCGAAAGGTGAAGTGGAGGGCGCACCAGGTGCAGGGAGTGGGGTGGCACCGTCGGGGAATGCTCCCCACATGGGGCGGGCACCTAAGCGGAGCGCTGAGAACCCACGGGGTCTCGTTGTGCGAAGCGAGGGCGGCCTGAACCAGGGGGGCGGCTCTGGCAGTGTGGCTCCACACAGTGCACCACCCGAGCAGCGACTGCCTGATGTGCGTGAGGCGCTAGGGCCGCAGGGTAACACCAGTGGCACTGCGCTTAATGCAGCGGAGGGCGGCGATCTGCAGGGGAGAAGGAGGCGCAAAAAGCGGTCGGGATGCCAGAGGAGGGTGAAGGCTGAGTTGCGGAGGCAACAGGCTGAGGACGCCACCTCAACGGCAGACCGGATTAAAAGGGCGAGGGAGATCAGCGGAGAGAGCCAAGTGTTGGTCAGCGCCAAGCGTGCTAAGACTGAGGAAACTCAGTCCTACGCCGCGGCTCTGAACATCTATAAGATGGCGATCACCGCTAAGGACTTTCCAGGGACCTGGCTAGGCGAGGAGGAGTATCTGGCGCTTCAGGGTATCATTTTTGATAAACTGGAGATCACGCCGGATCCCATCCCCGTCGTCAGCATGGGAAACCTGAAGTCAGGAGCGATTCTCTTCAGGTGTGAGGGGGAGAGCTCAATGAAGTGGCTTCGCACACTTGATGGCACTGCCGTCAATGGTGTGGAGCTTAGGGTGGTAGATGCTAAGAACCTCCCAAAGCCGGTGAAGATGGCCTGGAAATCCAGGAACGTCACGAGGCAGGACACAGGGCGGGTCATGAGGTTGCTGCAGAGGTTGCATCCGAGCCTGAAGACCTCGAACTGGAGCATTGTTGGCTCCACTGTAGAGGGGATGACGGTCAGGAGAATCGTCCTGATGGACGAGGCCTCTGCGGCGTACATCAGAGACCGCCAGTACATCCTGAACACTGGGATTGACCGGAGCATCTTCAAGCTTCTCGAGTACGATGTAAAGCGTGGGGATGAACCGGTCAGTGCCAGTGTGACGGCTGAACAGCGTGGGGATGCGGTGGCGGTCCCGGAAGACTGCCCGCGGACAGAGGAGCAGGCCTTGGAACCAATAGCGGGACCTAGTGCGAGTGAAGGGCTATCCGGAGGGACTGGGGGTGCGGGGGAGAAGCTGGTGGTAGATGAACCTGCTGCCGCTCTGTCTCCCGCATCCATAGGCTCGCTGGAGGCCATAGCTGACCTGGACCTGGGACGGTCCTCGCCGCTGGAGTATGATATCTCCGCGGATGAGGAGACCGAGCTCGGGGACAGAATTTGACGTCTGCAGCTCTCTTCGGGGGTTTAAGGTGCGTTCAAATTAATCTGCATCACTGCAAAGCGGCGACTGCCATCATGGCACGAGAGCTCAAGGTCAAAAGATATGATATCGCCTTAATCCAAGAGCCCTACCTGTACAAAGGTGAGGTGAAAGGACTCGGCGGCACAGGTGGAATATTAATATATAATTGTTCTACTAATGATACGAGGACTTACATTTATGTCAGAAATGGGATAAGTGCGATTCCTCTATCCAGGTTTTCTTACAGGGATCTCACAGCAGTGAAGATCCAAAGGGAGGGGGATTTGCGAGGAGTGATAGTGGCATCGGCATATCTCCCATATGAAAAGGCAGATCCTGTGTCAAGGCAAATGCAGGATCTGATACAACACGGCAACCAAGAAGATCTGGAAACCATCATTGGCTGCGATGCGAATGCTCATCATGTTGTGTGGGGCAGCTCAAACAACAACGCCAGAGGAGAGAGGTTACTGGATTTTCTGGTGAGTTCTGAAACACATATTATTAACAAGGGTAACAAACCTACATTCTTCAATGCCCGGAGGGCAGAGGTGATTGACCTGACGCTTGCATGTAAGAAGGCAGTCCGGAAAATCACTAACTGGTATGTTTCGGACGAGATATCATTGTCTGACCATAACTATATATGCTTTAAGTATAATGCTCCTATAAGAAAGGACGCAATTAAAAGAAGGAATCCCAGGAACACTGATTGGGAAGACTTCAAACGGGACCTAAGGACGGAACTTAGTGAACCAAAATGCAAACTCAACTCTGTGCTTGAAATAGAGTTTGACGCTGATCGAATTACCAATGCCTTGAAGACTGCCTGGAGGGATAACTGCCCGGAACGCGAGGCGGGATCGAAGAAACTTCCATGGTGGACCAAGGAAATAGCCCTCTTACGAAGGGAGACAAGAAAGGCGTTCAATATAGCAAGAGCTAGGAATGACTTTACAGAGTATAGAAGAGCACTGACGGAGTATAGCAAAGCGGTGCGAAAGGCAAAGAGGAAGGCATGGAGGGATCATTGTGAGATGATCAACTCAGTTCCCGAGGGCATGAGACTAACAAAGGCCATGTCAACAACCAAAGCGAACCCACTCACTACAGTATGGAGTGAGAGGGGGGGATATACGGAAGCAGGCAAAGATACGTTGAAAACAATGATAGCAACGCACTTTCCTGAATCACAGGTCCTAAACGATGATCAAGATCCAATCAGCGTGGAGGAACAAAATAGAACAACAAACAAGCTCGACTGGGTTACGGCTAAGAGAGTAGTGGATGAGACTAAGGTGAGATGGGCAATCGGGAGCTTTGAACCATACAAGGCACCAGGCCCAGATTCGATCTACCCAATTCTCTTGCAGCAAGGAATCTCCATTCTGACTCCTCATCTATGCAGGTTATACAAGGCCTGCATAGCATTTGGATACATACCTAAGGTATGGAGAGAAGTCAAAGTGATCTTTATACCTAAACCAGGTAGACCGGATTACAACGACCCTAAGGCATATAGGCCAATAAGTCTACAATCTTTTCTTCTCAAATCGCTTGAAAAACTTGTAGATAAGTACATAAGACAAGGACCACTAAAAAGATTTCCTCTACATGAGCTTCAATGTGCATACCAGGCAGGGAAATCTACAGAAACTGCGCTACACTATGTAACCGGCAGGGCGGAGGCGGCTCTTGAGAGTAGGGAGGTTACTGTTGGGACATTTGTCGACATAGAGGGGGCATTTGACCGCACTACCTTCTGCTCTATAGGAGCTGCTGCTTCTGACCACGGGGTACCACTACCTCTATGCCGGTGGATAGACTGTATGCTTAAAGGCAGGATTATTCAATCAGAACTGCAAGGAGCTGGGCTGCCCGCAAGGGGGGGTACTCTCACCCTTGCTATGGAGCCTGGTCGTGGACTCACTACTTGTGAAACTAAACAAAGGACCACTCTACACGGTTGGATATGCAGATGATTTGGTAATTATGGTAAGGGGCAAGTTCCCAACTATTGTGACAGACATCATGCAAAGAGCCCTCAACACACTGGAAGAGTGGTGTGACAAAAACCACCTCTCGGTGAATCCGGGAAAAACGAATGCGATTGCATTTACAAAAATGAGAAATACAACAGGTCTAGGACATCTCTACCTTTATGGTAAGCAAATAACCTGGACCAATGAAGTGAAATATCTAGGGGTAATCCTAGATAAGGAACTTACATGGCGTAAACACCAAGATACGGTCATAGCTAAGGCTATGAGAGTGCTGGGAATGTGTCGTGGTGCATACGGGAAGGCATGGGGACTTAGTCCCAGAGTGATGAGGTGGATCTATATAACTATGGTGAGACCAATAATACTTTATGGCAGCATTGTCTGGTGGCCTAGAATTAGGTTACAGACGTGCAGAACGGCACTGGGCAAATTGCAAAGAACTGCATGCCTAGCAATAACGAGTGCGTTTAGAACTACGCCAACTGCAGCATTGGAAATTATTCTGGGATTGCCCCCACTGCACTTGGCGCTAGAAGTAGATGCAAGGAAGGCGCTGCACAGACTGAAGGGGGCGGGACTTTGGAGTACATCCAAACCTTGCACCAAGCACACAAGGATGGGGAGCGATCCTCAATTAGATGCAATAATGGACATGGGTTGTGATATAATGCAGCCTAGGTACATGTTTAGCAAGGATTTTAAAGTGTCTATACCAACAAGGGAAGACTGGAAAAGAGGACCAAAACGTCAACAAGACAGCCTGATCTGGTATACTGATGGCTCCAAGATGAACTCAGGAACAGGAGCGGGCGTCTACTCCAAACAATCTGAGCACAGTGAAAGCTTAGGGAGGTTTGCAACAGTGTTTCAAGCTGAAACCTATGCTATAATCATGTGCGCAGTAAGGAATATAGAACAGGCGCATAAAAAGCGTGACATTTACATATTAAGTGACAGTCAGGCAGCACTCAAAGCCATTGCCTCAGTGAGGGTTGGATCCAGACTCGTTTTGGAGGCAATCTTGGCACTGAATAAACTTGGAAGGCACAACAGGGTGACCCTCATGTGGGTACCTGGACATACTGGAATCGAAGGCAATGAGAGAGCCGACAGTCTAGCGAGACAAGGGTCAGAGGCGGCACCTATTGGGCCAGAGCCGATAGTGCCCTTATCTATAAGCACTGTACACATGGCCATGAGGCAATATACATCCAGGAAGCACAGAGCTGAATGGGAAAGCTCCAACGGCATGAGCCACTTCAAACTATTCCTAGTTGGAAACACAAGATCATGGGAAAAGCTCATACTCAATGGAAACAGAAGGCAAGCCCGAGTGATCACGGGTGCGCTAACAGGACACTACACTACAAACCACATGCTCCACAAAATGGGCCTAACTACGGATGACAGCTGTCGAGCATGTGGAGAACATGCGGAGTCCATGAAACACCTACTCTGCGAATGTGACGCGCTAGCCAGAACTAGAATGGGTCTCCTGGGGTCGGCTTATCCGACACCAGAAGAATATAGGTCCTTCTCACCCAAGCACTTGATCCACTATATGGATAGAATCTTTGTGGATGAGGGGGGATAAAGGTATAGGGAAGCACAAAAGATCCCAATGGGTCGACGTGCACTGCGCCCATGCGCGGCCCTAAAATAAGATAAGATAAGATAAAGCTCTTCTGTTTAATCGCATTTCCCTGATTCTTCTTCCTTCTACCGGTGACTATTCTACATAGCTGGAGAATTGGCTTATCTTAAAACCTTAACTATAACGAATTCACCTCAACATCCTTCTCGTAATGAAAGGGTAGTCTTCTGCACAAGTTGGGGTAGAACACATGCAGCACTTGCTTCCTGTCCAGCTGGGAAGGCGGGAAGATGGAGCCATCAGTTGCGTCTATACTGCAAGGAAAGAAGAATTCGTTTAGCCATCATCAGGTCATATTTTAGTCCCCTCTTCTGCAGGAGAACGACCCTCTAGTTTCAGCTATAGGACGTCCACTGCTGAACATAGGCCTCCCCCAATGATTCGCATGTTGGAGTTAGTAGCGGCCCTCTATTACCAAAGGGGAATGGATTGGCCTACACTCCCCGCGCAAGTTTCCCTAGCACGAGCCTCCAGTTTACTAAATGCAAGGAAGAGGCGTATACTCTCCCCAAACTGGCTATAGAAGTGTTTCGAAGGCCTGATGTTTGCATTTTAGTCATTATCAGGTCATTTAGTCTCCACTGCAGGAGCACGACCCTCTAGTTTCAGCCATAGGACGTCCACTGCTGAACATAGGCCTCCCCTAATGATTTCCATGTTGAATGGTTAGTAGCGGCCCTCTAGTTTACCAGAGGCAAATGGATTTGGCCTAAGCTGGAAGGAAAGAATCTAAGAACTCGTTTAGCAATCATCAGGTCATTTAGTCCACTGCAGGGGCACGATTCTCTCTAATTTAAGGCAAGTGGAAGAGACGTGTCCTCTCCACACTGGCCAGACGGAGTGGGGTCTTCAGTCGCGTCTATATTGCAAGGAAAGAAGAATTCGTTTAGCAATTATCAGGGCATTTAGTACACCAGAGGCAAATGGATATGACCTAAACTCCCCAAGCTGGCTATAGAGGGGTTTCGAAGGCCTGATGTTTGCTTTTTAGTCATCATCAGGTCATTTAGTCTCCACTGCAGGAGCACGACCCTCTAGTTTCAGCCATAGGACGTCCACTGCTGAACATAGGCCTCCCCTAATGATTTCCATGTTGAATGGTTAGTAGCGGCCCTCTAGTTTACTAGAGGCAAATGGATTTGGCATAAGCTGGAAGGAAAGAATCTAAGAACTCGTTTAGCAATCATCAGGTCATTTAGTCCACTGCAGGGGCACGATTCTCTCTAATTTAAGGCAAGTGGAAGAGACGTGTCCTCTCCACACTGGCCAGAGTTGGGGTCTTCAGTCGCGTCTATATTGCAAGAAAAGAAGAATTCATTTAGCCATCGTCAGGTCATATTTTAGTCTCCACTGCAGGAGCACGACCCTCTAGTTTATCAAAGGCAAATGGATTTGGCCTATACTCCCCACGCTGGCCAGACGGGTTTGAGAGGCCTGATGTCCGTAGACATCCATAGGGATCATTCTATTCTCATCATCATCATCAACAGCCCTTTACAGTCCACTGCTGGACTATGAGCCTCCTCCACTTATAGTGGACGGTTTTGCCATATCTAATCTCCACGCTTGGCAGGCGGGTTGGAGATCGCAGTTTAAAAGATTTATGTTTTTCAGAGAGCGCTGCTGCCCGTTCTCTGTTTGATGTGTAGTCCCTAAGTCGCCTCTTACGACACACCCGTGGGAAGAGTAGGGGTTGGTGACAAATGTATTCTACTCTGCCGTCACCTATTCTACTCTGCTGGAATCACCAGACAGTATAAAATAGATTTACTCATTTACTTCATTCATTCATATGAATTTTTGTGGGTTCTAGCATTTCTAGCGAGGATCGAATCCGGAATATCTGGTGTCTAAACAATAATAAAACTAAACCATCAACTAATTATCTAATAACGTTTCATTTCCTCAATATTTACCTATTCCCTTGACTCTTTATAATAACAAACGATAAATACTGTAACTTAGAAGACAAATTGTGTTTTTAAATCGTTCAGAAATGGTGTTTTCTTATCAGGGGGTGATAACCT
Organism: Ostrinia nubilalis; assembly: GCF_963855985.1. NCBI lineage: Eukaryota > Metazoa > Arthropoda > Insecta > Lepidoptera > Crambidae > Ostrinia > Ostrinia nubilalis. The sequence goes on along the minus strand of NC_087116.1, from coordinate 5,871,677 downwards.
CTGCCCGCTCATTACAAAGGAAGTGGATACAGTAGGCTGGTGGGTTATCAGTTCTCGACAAGCTACTGAAGGGTAGTAGGTTCGACCATAGATATGTGTCGACGTCTACGACGCGCCACTAGATTAGTGGCAGTCATAACCCAACAGATGGCGCTGACACAAGGGCTACTATGGCATACTCCACCGCACCTACAATCCTGCATCGCGGTATTGGAGTTTTACACCCCGCTTAGTATAAATAGAAAAATTGAGATGGTAACAACTGGACCCAATCCCGTCTCCCGGACACGGCCTGAGCCGAGGTCCGGGCCTACCGTGGCGCCCTCAGGCCGCGTCCGTAGTCCCCTCGATCGGGCCCACTAGAGTGAGCCCGCCGTAGGCTGGACTTTGGTCCAACACCGCGGTGGGCAACCCTCTAGTTGGGTTCGCCACTGATCGGGCGCCTTATGCGCTCGATACGGACCGATCGCGAACGTTGGTATGCGACTTTATCTGATTTTAACTAAATATGCCGCTCCATAAAATTTGCCGCCCTAAGTTTTAGCCTACTTATGCCCGTTTTAACCATCAATCCCTAATTTTTAAGTGACTCCTGTGGTAACACTTAACAGGAATTTTGTTTTCAAAGGGGTCACTTAAAAAAATGGGGTTTGATGATGAAAACTGGCATCAGCCTGCTGGATATACCGCCACTTAACTGCGCATCAATACGACTATCCCTCGTACTCACACGCACACCTCTTGCATTTGCCCTGTCCGTACCAGAGTGTCGACATGACGTCACGGCCGCCAGGTGCGCAGTTAACTCAACCGGGTTTAGTCCCAGAATCCCAGAAAAGCTTCTGACTCTTCTGAGCCAATCTATACTGTGTACTAGTGATAACGATGGAGCCAATTCTCATTCAGAACGTTATGTTGATAAGAGCTCGTGAAATGAGCGTACAGTTGTTTAGCAGAGGAACGTGATTTGATAATGTACTTGTACAACTAATTTGGCATGATATAAGTGAGATTTTAAGCCACTTATGCCCATAACGTACGATTATTCTGTCAAACGCTTTGTTCAACTGACTTTGTCATACGTTATGAACTGTCAAATGATTTCGATTGCTTTACACAATTCCACCTCAGTTCTAAATCCGTATTTACAAGGGTCATTTCGATAGAACGATTACTCAATAGGAATCGGATCGGATTTAGAACTGTTTTTCAATGGGACGACACAACAAAACTTTAATGACAACAAATCGTTAAGTTGCGATCCTATCGAGTAATCGTTCTATCATTAAGACCCTTGTGAATACGGATTTAGAAGTCAGTGGGACGACTTCTGATCGTCAGCGAGATCTTGATTGTCAAAATAAGTGAATTAGGCCTTCTATGATCTGAAATAGACCTGAAATTTTGCAACCTGGACATTTTGCAACTTGAAGTTTCTGCACTTATAGGGTCCCGGTTGCCATTTGGCCGGAACAAACGTAGGTCTCTTACCTATTGCAGTCAGGTCCAGTCCACATATCCAGCTGGCTCTGCCCGTCCACTTCTTCGATCATGTTCATTTTATCCATGTCCTCCACTCCTGTGTTTATGGTCAGCTTCTCAGATAAGGTCTGGTTTTTCTGCAAGAATATGAAAACAGTTTTAGATCAAAGTAAAATGGTCCCAGCCCGCCTGGGGACTGTTACCCTAATCTTCCATTTGCATCTTGTTATAGTCTGGTCCGGGAGCACGTAGAATTTTGTCCAATGACCCCAAGCTACCCATCCTTATTGCTCGCGCGTAATTATATTGCTGTCGCGACTGTGGGACGGGCGCCCGCAGTGAGAGTGCGAGCGTGACAGCAACATAATTACGCGCGAGCGATAAGGATGGGTAGCTTGGGGTCATTGGACTAAATTCTACGTGCTCCCGGACCAGACTATAGTAAGTTACAACCTGGTCGAGTTAACTGCGTACCTAGCAGCCGTGACGTCACATCGACGCTCATGTACGGGGCGAATGAGGGGAGGTGTTCGAGTTAATGGGAGGGAGAGTCGCATTCTAGCGAGGTGCGCAGTTAGCTCGATCGAGTTGTAGGGGTCGTACTCCTGCAGTGGAGAAAAAGAAAATAACCTTTATTTAACAAGTGTCGTTTTTCTTTTGAATGTTACAATGTAACGTTGGTGATCAACTAAATAAAATAAACTGTGATTTTGCGCTTTGGAGGGCACTATTTAAAGCCATCCAATAGTAATGTAGACGGCTCTAAGCCTGACCTTAGTGTTGTGTATACAGCTGTATACAGTTGTTACAATCTTACAGAAGGAGGAGCAAAAAGGAGGTCGAATATGTTTACTTTAGTGTAGGTATGTCTTAGTTTTTGTAATAAACGATAATAAACGCAAAACCTTATCAAATTGATCTTGTAGCTTCTTGTTATTTTCCAGTGTAACGAATAATCTGTTCATGAAAACCTTAAAATCAGATTTGAGTTTATCGCGAACAGATAGATATCTAGATGGGGCGTGTTTTATTTTTAAAGATAAATATAAACTCACAGCAGCCAACAGTCCGAACTGGTTGAATTTCAATTCTCCACGAATGCTGAGCAGTGGTTTGGCAGCGTTGAAGATGGAGTCTTCGTAGCCCCAGAGGAATCTGAAGACAATGGCATAAAATTAAATAAAATAGGTACTGGCAAATAAAGGTCCATAAAAAGTTACCGGCAAGCGCAGCGTAGGATAGACCACCCAAAAGGCGGACAGACGATCTCGTAAAGGTATCAGAAAGGCAACCGGCCAATCTGGATATCATGGGAAGGCCAAAAGTTGTCATCGGTAAAAGGTGACTGGGACAAAATATATGAACGTCAGGCCTCCTCAACCCGTCCGGCCTGCGTGGGGAGTGCAGATCAAATCCTCCATTTGCCTCTGGTAAATTAGAGGGTTGTGCTCCTGCAGTAGAGTCTTATTGACCTGACGATGATAACACAATATTATAAGCTATAATATATTGATGTAAGATCAGATATAGGAAATAGGCTACTTACTACTACTTATTGAAGTCTTTAGACATAAGACAGCGGTAGCGTAGCATAGACGGGGCCTGTATCTTTGCTGAAGACCCCAAATGGACCCAAATTTAACATTCGCGCGGGGCCCCTAACGGCCCCTAGGTGCCTCCATGCCCCTCAGTGCCGGACTATTGCCTTTGTTCGGCACTGAGGGCCTCTATGGCCTGGGGCCCCGTATCATTGATAAGGCTGATACGGCAGCAGCTACGTCTAAGCAGACGAAGATATGGGACAAAGATTTTTCTGTTCGGTTTGGTTGGTGATAGGGCTTGTTCTAAGTCCGCCTGGCTAGCTACCACCATCTTGGGTAAGTCTGCCGCCTTAACAACAATGTTAACAGCATTGTTGTGTTCCGGTAGTTAAGAGGTAAGATAGCCAGTTCCTCCGTGGTTGAGTATTCCGGGTGAAACTCGCTTCCACCTTCGGCTTGATCATCACTTACCGTGAGATACAGAACAAGAGCTTTCTCGTTGTGGTTAAAAAAAAAGATAGTGTAATAAATCAATACATACCTGTGTAGAGGGAGTTGTACAAATGCTTCAGGATGGTTGGCAAAAGGCAGCATTGTTATAACTGGAAACTGGGTTATAGGGTTGAAGTTCGCTTCCACCACCTTCGACAGTCCCTGTCAAGAATAACAATGATTTATAAAATGTTAAGAAACACAGTAATTAGGTTCTGAGTTCACGACGTCTTAGTTCCTCTCAGCTAAATGACTTCTACTGCTCGACAAAGGCCTCCCCCAAGGATTTCCACAATGACCGATCCTGCGCTGCCCGCATTCAAGTACTTCCAACGACCCATCAGAATGTCAGTCCACCTATAGTCTGGTCTGCGAGCACGTAGAATTTTGTCCAATGACCCCAAGCTACCCATCCTTATCGCTCGCACGTAATTATATTGCTGTCGCGACTGCGCGACGGGCACCCGCAGTGAGTGTGCTCACTGACCGGGCTTTAGTAGGAGGCCTGCCCACACAACGTCTTCACAGATGTGTGATTTCATTGGACCAAACTAGATCCTGGCTATAACAGGAGTTGCAGCGGTGGGATAGAGAGATAGAATTTAGGCTGGTATACCTAGAAGTTTTCTAGTGGTGGTCATGCTGCAACGGAAGACGAAAAGTAGGTAAGCTTCTCAACTCGGTGGACCAATGATCAGGATAAGGTGGCGGTAAATGCCTGGATGCTGTTAGCACAGGACTGGCCGTTGTGGAAATCCGTGGGTTCCTCTTAACTTGCAGTCAAGCTATAGATCCTGGCTACACAGGAGAATTTGTGTAAATGGACGTCTTTCGACTAAGACCAGTCATCATCATCATTTCAGCCACAGGACGTCCACTGCTGAACATAGGCCTCCCCCAATGACTTCCATAATCACCGGTTGGTAGCGGCCTGCATCCAGCGCGTTCCTGGCATTCTTATGAGGTCGTCGGTCCACCTTGTGGGTCCTACGCTGCGCTTTCCGGTACGTGACCAGTACTAACCATTAAAGGCATGTTGGGTACGGAGATCTGATCAAAGACGGGTCCCCTCGACCGGTTGGGGAGGAACCTGAAGTCATTCATCTCTTGGAAGGTCAGCTGCTCTCCCTTGAATGCTACGTTCACTCGCTCCACCTGCTGCCTGGAACAAAGTTAAACGCAGGTTAGCATGCCACCCATAGAGATCTAGAGAGATGCCAACTAATGCGCTGAGTTTGAAACTCAGTGTCGCATTAGAAATTCACACAAACAAAATAATTAAAATAAAAACATAACGTTGCGAAATGTGTGTGTCAAACGTACAGCATCACTACATACGCAGTGACGTGCGATTGAATAAATTGTTAGTTTGAATGTGCTCACTATCCAATGCGGTATCAGTACTCAACGTTTGAAAAACCTTTAGTACTACGAAATCAATGTAAACTGTTTACACTATAATGTCGCTGCATCATTGCTGTCGCGAGCAATGTTTTCTGTTTTTGGGCATATTGCTGCGACACTGGCCCCGTCCCCTTTTCACATTTCCCTTTAGTTTCTGTGATCTGTGATTCCATCACAGTTTTAGTTGTCTCGTTTAACCCTCGTAAGCTAAACATGCTTATGTTAAGTGTATTCATAGAACTGTCTACGGAACTGATAATCTATGCATATAATAAGCTATTTACATAATTGTCAACAGTCTGTTTACACATATACAATTTAATGACTACGTGCATCAGTACGTAGACTTATTGTGGCTAGTTCGATGCAGGGTGCTGATAGGTTATCAAACATATTGGCCGTGCATGTAATGACGTTTATTTACCTAACTTTATATAATTCATTCATTGACGATGGTTGAGGGTTTCACCCAAGTGATCTAATTGAAGTGCGTAAGTATTGAAGTAATTCGTAAACATCCTTGGACATTGTACACCACGCCATTGTTACGCGAACTGCTGCTATGTTCTTCTGATTAATTTCGTTGCGGGTCCAATGATAGTGTAACTTTCGCGGGACAAACTTGACCTTCACTGGTTGGGTTATTGGCGGTCCAGCTGTAGATCCTGGCTACACAGGAGTTGCAGCGGCGGGAACGAGAGGTGGGAATAGTCTTGGTCCCAAACTAAGCTACTCGTTATGCCTTGTAGCTAGGTTTGTTTCGGCTTTTACTAGTCTAGCGTATACAACCCGATCGTGCTAACTGCGCACTTCGATGGAATACGACTCTCCCTTGCACTCACCCGCACACCTCCCCTCGTTCGCCCCGTCCGTACCAGAGCGTTGTTGTTACGTCACGGTTACCAGGTGCGCAGTAATTCCACCGGGTTGTAGCTACGTCAGTGCCTGAGGATATGGGAGCGGCACGGGAGAGTGTGTTTGTGACGTCAAACGACAGTGAGAATTCAGATATGGTTCAGAATATGCTCTGTCACGCATATCACCCCGCTCATGCCGCTCCTATCTTCTTCTTATTCGTTACGCTCTTGGCAGAGCGGTCGTGATCACGTTGAGGCGTTGTTCACATCGGTTGTAGAGGCGGATACAACTCCCGCCATCTCTCTCTATTGGCAGACTGTCTGGTGCAGTCACATACGCCGTCTCCCACTGCTGATTTAACTTGGTCGGTCCAGCGCATTGGTGACCTGCCACGCGAACGGGTTCCTTCGACTTTTCCTTGGACGACCAGTCTTTCTATGGAGTTGTCATCCCGCTTTGAGACATGTCCGAAGTATTGCAGTATACGCGACTCCTATACATCAGGCACTAACTCGCTAGACTTGTAGCTCTGTACCTAGTTTCGACAGAGTAGTATAGAACCACCCCTCTTCCCTGGATGTCCTAAGTAGGGACAAATATGCGAACATCAGGCCTTCCCAACCCGTCTGGCCAGCGTGGGGAGTGTAGGCCAAATCCTCCATTTGCCTCTGGTCAATTAGAGGGTCGTGCTCCTGCAGTGGAGACAGAATGACCTGATGATTATGATGACCAATAATATACGGGCGAATACGCAGACCGAAGCTAAGTAAGTATTATAGTATCGACGAAATTAAAGAAAGAAAAAAGAAACATTTATTGCCATGGACATCACAGAAGACAAAAGATGTAAATAATAGAAAAAAAAAGCAAATAAGACATAGGTGACATAAAACATACAATGAAAGTGAAAGTAAACTGAGCAGTGCCACCCTGTCGCACAGCGATGTCCATCGCAATGGGACCCCACTCAGCATATGCCGTGGCCCCCGGTGAGGGAGGCCACGACGCTGGTTTTCAGTGTGCCCCATGCCGAGTGGGAGTCACGGACACTAACCTATACTGCATAAAATATACATACATAAATAATAATAATAATAGTGCGCTATTAAATATTAACTATGTGCCTATTTTTCTATGACCATGAAGTCTTAAATGAATCTGTCAACAAAGGTAATTTGGAAAACACGTTTAGGTATTTGTACAATTATGTAGGTAACGGCAACCATTGTCAAAACTTGTGAATTATCGCTAGTGGGAATTTTATTTATTTATGTATTATCATTGCCTATACTATATGCTCGGAGTTTCCCTGCGTGATCGAATCAGAAATGAGGAGATCCGTAGGAGAACCAGAGTGACCGACATAGCCCGCAGAATCGCTAAAATCAAGTGGCAGTGGGCGGGGCACATAGCTCGAAGAGCTGATGGCCGCTGGGGCAGGAAAGTTCTTGAGTGGCGACCACGAGCCGGAAGACGTAGCGTGGGCAGGCCGTAGGTGAACCGACGTTCTGGTGAAGGTCGCGGGAGGTGCCTGGATGCAAGCGGCGCAGGACCGGTCTTTGTGGAAATCCTTGGGGGAGGCCTTTGTCCAGCAGTGGACGTCTTTCTGAAACGACGTATTATTATTATTATTATTATCTAGTACCACGGTAGTGTGGAGTGCCCTGCCAAGGCGAGCAAACAAAACAATCTTTTCTGGAATTATTTTGCATGGTGCCTTGAAGTTCCGCGTGACGTCACACCGTGCTACACTCAACCACGCCTTGACGTCACGGGCCTTTTCTAATAAACAGGCGCGATTTATCTGTCAGTTTTCATTAGTTTGAAAAAGTGAAAGTGTGCATATGTTTTTATAAGTTAACTGACGGACTAACTAATTCAAACTCTTGCTTTTTAGCCCAAGAAAAATCCCTATTGTTTTAAGTTCACATTATGGATCTTATCTTATCCTACTAATATTGTAAATGGGAAAGTTTGGATGTCTGAATATCTGGATGTTTGTTACTCTTTCACGCAAAAACTACTCAACGGATTTTGATGAAACTTTACAGTATTATTGTTTATAACCCAGATTAACATATAGGCTAAAATTTATGACGATCTGTGACAAACTAAATTTTATATAAAAGCCGCGGGCAAAAGCTATATTTTATATAAAACCCAGACTTGACCAGAATGTCTTTAGACACGTGGTTAAATATGATACCAAGTGAGGTCAAGGGCAAAAGATAAAATATGCTAACGGACGCTCGCAGATTTTATAAAACAATTAATTAAATTGCCTATTTAATTATTATGTAAGAAATTACATAATTACATTAAGAGTTTTTTGATCCGCAGTTAACACATCTGAAACGGAATATAAATAAAATCAACTTAAAAATTTGTTAAACATTGAAACAAGTTGAAAAACAGAAATTATTGCAAAAATTTAAACATGCGTTGAACACTGTTTTAAAATATCACTTTTATACTACCCGATCAAAGTTAACTGAGCACCTGGCTGCCGTGACGTCACATCAACGCTCTGGTACAGGGCGAACGCGGGAAGGTGTGCGGGTGAGTGCGAGGGAGAGTCGCATTCCAGCGAGGTGCGCAGTTAACTTGATCGGATTGTAAAAATCAATTTAAACATTTTTGTAATAAGGCTCATATTTTTTCAAAGAATGATCATGGTTGACAGTGATCTTAAAATCGATTTTTCAATCTTACTAGTCTTACTTCTTACTAATATTATAAATGTGAAAGTTTGGATGTCTGGATGTTTGTTACTCTTTCACGCAAAAACTACTGAACAGATTTTGATGAAACTTTACAGTATTCTTGTTTATAACCCAGAATAACATATAGGCTATAATTTATGACGATCTGTGACTCATAAATTTCACGCGGGTAAAGCCGCGGGCAAAAGCTAGTTAATTCTAAAAAATGCTTTTAAAGTATAATAAAAATACCTAAAAGTGTAAAAGTGCTTTTTTTAAAGCCTACTTGCACAAATAAAACAAGTTTCAAGATTTTTTTAGGCGGATAACGTAAATCAAAGTGGTTTCAGACCCACAACATTCGACGAATTCAAAAATTTACATTGAATTGATAGTGTAAGATTATTTAAAATTGTAAATTGAAATAAATAATGTATGAGAAGTGTGGCGGTGTTTACTTATTTAGAAGTATTTCCAAGAAAAAATATTTATATTTATATCTGTGACAGTAATCTGGCACTATCTACCTATGTAAATGCTTATTTTTTGTTTGTTGTCGTTTTCGCACCAGATAAGTATACCTAAGGGTGGAATTTTGTAATGCCGCCTGGAGGGAAAATTAGTAGATAGAAAATTTTACTCAAAGAAAAAATTCCCCACCACATATACTACTACACTACTACAATTATTTTCTGTAAATAATCAAAATTATTTAAGATTTCATGGTTTTCCTTTCATTTGATTTATTAAGTCTTAGAGAGATTTCATCCTTATACTTAACCCTAACGATCTTTGCAATAAAATACAGGTAATTTTTATCAGATTTTAGTTTGTTCGATTCCCGGGTGTGGCAAGTAAATTTTTCGAAATCTTTGAATGCAGTTCCATTTCTTTTCAAAAATAAAGGAATGTTTTCTTTAAAAGTAAAATTTTCTATTTACAGTATTAAAAGTACTTTCTCTTCAGGTGGCATTACAATATTCCACCCTGTATATTGTGTGGAGGCCCTTTTCACGGCACTTATATTTACATTACACGTCCCAAATATAGCTTGCTCTACCACCACTTCCGGATAACATGGGCTACTACAATAATACATAGATTGGTACCAAGAAGGCAAGTAAAGTCCATGCAGTCTTGTCATAATATTCTTTTTTCATACTTAATCATCATCATTTCAGCCACAGAACGTCTAAGTACTACTGAACATAGGACTTACCAATAAACAGGTTGGCCGGTTGGTAGCCTTTATCCATCGTCTTCATGTAACCTAGTTATCCCACCAAAAACATTCTGTAAAAAACTAGCCAAGTCTCGATGGAGCTGCTTGTTTATCTCTAAAAAGTAATGAAATCTAGACAAAGTCGTGCCAAGTCTATGGTTCCTTACTGCGATTTCTTTATTAATATAGTTAATGTTGTGTGACTTGGTAGGTGGAGTAACAACTCCAGATCTTCGAATTTCCTAGTTTTTATAGTTTTCCCTTTATGTGGCCATTAAACCCTAACTCTGTACCAAATTTCAGCTCTCTGAGTTTATGGGAAGTACTAGTTCTATTTTGATGATCATCAGTGAGTGAGTGAGTGTCATAAATGCGAAACTTTGCTTTCGCTTAACTTCGGAACTAAATGACCTACAGACTTGAAATTTTGGATTTTAAGTATGTGATTATAGCTTACTAGATGACGAAAATTTCTGCGTTCTGGTCTTATCCAGAGGTTCTCAAATAGGGGCCTGAAAATGCGGTGAAATGGTTCCAGTAAAGGATGGTACGGCAGTGTTTGCTTCGCGCTCGACTTGGCGGGGGCACTGCCGTGCCCCCAGATATTTCATTTTAATTTGAATTTATGAACAAAAACAAGGGAGATAGAAAACACAATACTCCTTTCTACAGCCGGTTAAAGAGTGGCCTTGTCAGCAATAAGTCGAAATAGATAATAGTATCAGCAAGCAGCTTCGATAAAGCTTTATTGGGGGATGTGTAGGGACACCATTGTTATGGATTTCATCGGACAAGAATAAAAAGCGAAAGGTCACTCACTCAATACGAAATCTCAGAAACTACAAGTGCTAGGAGTTTAAAATTTTGCATGGGGGTTTCTTTTAGAATGTAGCTGCTCACTAAGACGGGATTTTGTAAAATTCAACTCCTAAGGGGGTAAGACGGGGTCCACGCGTACGAAGTCACGGGCGACAGCTAGTAATAGTAATCCATAATTTCATACCACGGGACTATTCCCACCTCTCGTTCCCACCGCTGCAACTCCTGTGTAGCCAGGATCTACAGCTTTACCGCCAATAACCCAACCAGTGAAGGCCAAGTTTGTACCGGGGGAAAGTTAAACTGTCATTGGACTTGCAACGACATTAATCACGACAAGAACTGGCCTCTAGTATAACTTCTTTCAAAGAATCGGTCGAGTTTTACTCTCATCCTGTATATTAGACTAGTTGTGCCCGCGACTTCGTACGCGTGAAAATAGTTTGAATAATATTTCGCGTTTTTGTAACATTTTTTTTACTGCTCCGCCCCTATTAGCCGAAAGCCTTCCTCGATAAATGGGCTATCAATACATTTTTTTTTCAAATTGGACCAGTAGTTCCTGAGATTAGCGTGTTCAAAAGCATCTTCACCTTTATAATATTAGTATAGATTTGGCTGTTTGTCTCTAAGAAAATATTAATAAAGACTTCTTTCGTCCCTTGAAGATTGCCAAGTACTAAAATGCCAAATTGTATAGTAAATGTCTCGACATAGCTTATGGTGTCTCCACACCTAGTGTAATGAAAGATACCAAAATTAGATAGTTTACTTTATGGGCCCCATAAACGATGGTGGTGGCCATATCGTAGGCGATAACGTAAGCATTTATGTATATCAACACGTTTGTGTGTTGCAATTTATTCTGAAACTACTTAGGACTTGTTCCCAGAGAACCTTAACTTCGAAATCCTCCTATGTTCGTCTGATTAATTTCGTTGCGGGTTTAATGACAGTTTAACTTTCCCCCATGTCGATTTTAATTGCCATATATTGCATAGCCCGACGGATTAGCAAGCTGAATTGGCAATGGGAAGGAGGGCACATAGTACGCAGAACCGACTGCCGATGGGGTAGCAAGGTTCTGGAGTGGAGTCCACGTACCGGATAACGCAGCGTAAGACGTCCATTCACAATGTGAATCGACGGCCTCATAAAGGTAGCAGGAAGGCGCTGGATGCAGGCCGCTACCAACTGGCATTTGTGGAAATCATTGTTCAGCCTATGTTCAGCAGTGGACGTCCTATGGCTGAGATGATGATGATTCTACTCACGAGTAGACGTAGGGCCCAGCGTCCTCCACGTGGAAGGTGTCATCGTATCCATCTCTGACGTCCCTCCAGTTGGTGTAGTTGAAGACGTGCACCTTCATCAAAGGCTGGACATTCGGTCGCTGCCACACTTTGTACGCTAGGGAATTGTTGCGGATCACCATGTTCTGTAAAAAAAATAAGTTTAACCTTGTTGCTTGACAGTTTAGCTTTCTCCGGGACAAACTTGACCTTGGTTGGGTGTTTTTGGCGGTTAAGCTGTAGATCCTGGCTACACAAGAAGAGTCGCAGTGGTGGGCGAAAGACTTGACCTTCACTGGTCGGGTTTTAGCGGTCAAGCTGTAGATTCTGGCTACACAGGAGTTGCAGTGGTGGGAACGAGAGGTGGGGTTAGTTCTTTTTCTTCGTCCCGCTGCTGCAATTCCAGTATAGTCAGGATCTACATCTTGGCAGTTAAAAGAACCCAAGGCCAAGTTTGTCTGTCCTAGAAGATTGTTAAAAACTGGATTATACCAGCATTACCAGCACCGAAGTTATTCAGAACAATTAATTTCGGAGGTAAGGATCAACTTCCTGGTATACAGGAATGGCAGCCGTGGGAATGTGACTCAGTATCTAATAGTTTACCTGCCAGTAAGCAGCATCATCAGATAATTTATTTAGTCTCTGCTGCAGGAGCACGACCTTCTATAATTTATCAGAGGCAAATGAAGAATTTTGGCTACACTCCCCACTGGCCAGACGGGTTGCGGTATATAGGTAGATCGTTTCATCCACGAAGACGCGCCCCACCATTCTTCCGCTAATGTTTGAGTGTTATCGGTACACGCTAAATCATCCATGAGTGCACACGCACACCACAATAATGACGCTCGGATTGCTCGGATCAAACTACCCGCACCCCGCGCTTCCCTCGACCAAAAATTGGTGGGGCGCGTCTTCATGGATGAAACGATTCATACTAAGCAGTATAGTTAATATTAGTAGTTAGTAAACAACTTACTGACAATATGGCGTCGTTGATTGTGTTTGTGAAGCAGAAGAACACTGTCCCTATCATGCTGAGCACGAATGTCGCTGATAGCAGCACCAGCACTGAAACAAAACATATTTTACATTTAATTAACTAAACTTCTCTCTATACTTATAATAAATCTGTAGAGATGTCAATTCTGTACATGAAATATATTTTCAAAATAACTATCAGGGGGTGATAAGTGATCGATACTGATGCCAAAAATGCAATCAGTAAAATTTTTGTCTGTCTGTCTGTCTGTATGTTCCTAAGAGAAACAAAAACTACTCGACGGATTTTAACGAAACTTGGCACAATTGTTCTTCGTACTCCTGGGCAGGTTATAGTATACTTAGGAATTCTCACGGGAACGGGAATCAGCGGGAAAATCTTTTCGTATGAAAAATCTAAACCGCTTAAGTTAGACGCTTGAAATTTGGCATGCAGGTACCTTAGTAAACTTAAAGCTTAGTTACAACAGGATATTGCAAAATTCCTACGGGAACGGGAGTTAGTGGGAAAAAACATTTGTATGAAAAAATCTAAACCGCGTAAGATAGATTAAGGGGGTAAAACGGGATCCACGCGTACGAAGTCGCGGGCAAAAGCTAGTAAATAAATAAAATAATGTTTTTTAAGAGTGTCAAGTAGGTTAAGCTTAAAGGTGAGTAGGTATAGTTAGAGCATTAACTCGTAACAGAACAACGAACCGCTCTATGAAATGTTCTAGAGTCAGTGTCGGTGTCACCCTTTCACGAATAAAACGGTCAAAGTCAAATAATATTACATTACATAGAAATGCTCTAGCTAGTCTATCATCATCATCATCATCATTTCAGCCATAGGACGTCCACTGCTGAACATAGGCCTCCCCCAATGCTCTCCATGTTGATCGATTCATCCATCCAGATCCACCTTGTAGGTGGACGTCCCACGCTGCGTTTTCCGGTACGCGGCCTCCATTCCAGAACCTTTCTGCCCCATCGGCCGTCAGTTCTGCGTACTATGTGCCCTGCCCATTGCCACTTCAGCCTGCTAATCCGTCGGGCTATGTCAGCGACTTTGGTTCGTTTACGGATCTCTTCATTTCTGATTCGATCTCGCAAAGAAACTCAACCTTAGAATTAAACAATAACGTGACAATTTTAATTCTTAAAATAAGTTTCGTGCAACCATTTCTCATACTAAGTTCACTTTAAGACAGACAGTAAAAATTATATTGCGTGCATGTTGATGAGCATACCTCTTTAATAAGATGTCGTGTAAAACTTCAACTAATTGATATAGATCAACAAATGAATCCATTAAATTTTAATCACAGATTCTTTAATCAATAATGAAATTACGTTTACATAAACCGATGTATAACAATGGTCATTTTATGTAGTTACAATAGAATTTTAAAATAGGCCATTTAAATATTGCTTTAATGCATAAATTATGTAATTGGGCAATTGTTTTCAATGATTGGAATTCTTGCTTGAGCTTTTATGAGTAACTAGCGGCCGCCCGCGACTTCATACGCGTGGATCCCGTTTTACCCCCTTCCCGCTTTTCTGTTGAAATTTTTCCTGAATTTTCTTTGCTATAAACCTCACGGAGCCCGAGACCTTTCCAACGAATGCAAAACCGTGGAAATCGGTTCGTGCGTTCTGGAGTTATAGCGTCAGGGAGGAAAACCCGACTTATTTTTATATAGTAGACTAGCGGCCGCCCGCGACTTCGTACGCGTGAATCCCGTTTTTCCCGCTAATTCCCGTTCCCGTGGGAATTTCGGGAATTCCTTTCTTAGTGCACCTCTACGGTACCTAAGCTACGTCCCTTCCAAATTTCAAGTGCCTACGTTTAGCCGTTTAGGCTGTGCGTTGATCTGTCAGTCAGTCAGTCAGTTTCTCCTTTTATACAGTGTGAGTCACGTTAAAGTGTACATATGAAAGTAGATGAAATTAGAACTATTTTTATCGACAAAAAAGAGGTCAAAAAATTTTTGAGATTTTTTTAAAAAATTTTATAGAATTTTTTTTCTTCGAATTACTTATTGTAAAGAAAACGTAATAACTTTTAAACTAAGCGGTATATCCTGATAAAATAAAAACAGCAATAATGCTAAATAACAGGCAATACTAAAAAAATACATAAAATACACAAAAAAGGCCAACAAATAATAAAAAATTATACTTTTTGAAAAAAATCTGCTTTTAAATTCGTGTTTTTTTGGTTATTTGATAAATTTCTCCAAAAAATGCCCCTATAACCGGTGGTTTTTATTACGTTGTATTATTTTCTATCGTATTACCTTCGTAAAACCAAAAATCGCATGTCTCTATCCCTATCACAACGTTTGCAATGATCGTTTGAACAAAGGCCAGCCACAACATTATTCTCCGCTACAGGTAGAGACAATTTTAATTTTAACTAAAATTCTTATTTTACTTCAAAATCTTTTGTTTTTAATTGAAATCTAACTTGTCTTTATCAAAATTACAAATCTAGAGCCATTTTCAGTTTCGTTGTTAACGAAGCATTGAATGGCGCGCCCGGAGAGGCTTAGTTCAAACGATCATTGCAAACGTTGTGATAGGGATAGAGACATGCGATTTTTGGTTTTACGAAGGTAATACGATAGAGAATAATACAAAGTAATAAAAACTACCGGTTATAGGGGCATTTTTTGGAGAAATTTATCAAATAACCAAAAAAACACGAATTTAAAAGCAGATTTTTTTCAAAAAGTATCATTTTTTATTATTTGTTAGCCTTTTTTGTGTATTTTATGTATTTTTTTAGTATTGCCTGTTATTTAGAATTATTACTGTTTTTATTTTATCAGGATATACCGCTTAGTTTAAAAGTTATTACGTTTTCTTTAAAATAAGTAATTCGAAGAAAAAAAATTCTATAAAAAATTTAAAAAAAATCTCAAAAATTTTTTGACCTCTTTTTTGTCGATAAAAATAGGTCTAGTTTCATCTATTTTCATATGTACACTTTAACGTGACTCACACTGTATACAGGGTGGCCAAAACAGTGAGGTCTAAAAGAAAAATTTAGATTCCTTACATCAAGGTGTACCTAAATCACCCCCATGTATATTATACGATTGTGCTTAGTTTAGGAGATAGAGTTAATTTTGTGATATTTTAAAATTGTATGACCTAGTAGGCTTTAAACATTTTTATCTTTTTTTTGGGTTGACTTTTTTCAGATTTCTTTTTTTCGACAGATTTGTTATTGTTAGATTCGTAAGGAAGGCGAAGGAAGGGCGCGCGTACGAACAACACGGTAGCTAGTTTCACACTGGTTTATTTCAAACGTCAACGGGCACCGTCGCAGCGGTGCGAAGTATATACCTACATACATAACATCCCTCCCCCATATACTTAAGACTACAAGAACAAAATAACTATAGTTAATAAAACTGCTTATAATCTACTTTGGCGCGTGGACGTCTAGACCTAGTCGTGGGTGCGCCCGCACAATGTTCATTAGCGTCGCTTGTGTGCGTGTGAACACCTGTGTTAGTAGTTCGGGGGCATTCGGGCGACTTCGCTGCCGCCGAGGAGACTTCGGTCCCACTCGTCCCCTCTCCGATGTTTACTACGTTATCGTTTGTTGATGTGTCATCAGCTGATTCTGTAGCAATGCCCGCGGAGATACCTGCTGAGGGCTGCGATGATAATGCGCCGTCTATGTCTGGCACTATATCTGGATCCCAATTATGTTCTTTGTGTTCTATAACTGGTACATCTTGTCCGCCTTGAAACCTTAATTGGTCTACGTGTCTGTTTACCTCTAAATTATATTCGGGTAGGTATACCGTATACATAACGGCTCCAATCTTTTTTATAATAACTCCTTCGATCCATATAAATTTTTGGTTAGTGAGATACTTCTTTACCCATACACGATCTTGTGGTGTAAAGTTAGGTCTAACTTTTCCACTGTAATGTTTAGCCTGCGAACACTGATTGCGCGCCACATGGACAATGAGGTCTGTGGATGACGGAGTGACGCGAGTGGGGTTCAACAAGTCCAGTCTAGAACGTAGGGGTCGTCCGAATAACAGTTCAGAGGGTGATTTACCTGTGGTGCTATTTATAGAATTACGGTAATCGAATAAAAATTTTGAAAGCTTATCTTTAGAAATTTTTCCATACGTAGTGCTCATTAAAATTCCCCGCAAACCTTTTTTAATTATTTTAACAAAGCTTTCGGCCTGGCCGTTACTCGATGGATGGTAAACGGGTGAAAAAACTTGCGTTATTCCATTCAATTTACAAAAAGTTGCGAACTCTTGTGATGTAAATGATGTACCGTTATCAGTGACCACAGTATGCGGAACCCCAAATCTAGCCATAACATCAATAAGTTTTTCAATTACAGTTTTAGACCCATACGACGAGCTCACATCATAGCATTCAACCCATTTTGAATAAGCGTCTACAATAACTAAGTACATTTGATTATTAAATGGCCCTAGAAAATCCAAATGAATCCTATAGAAGGGTTGCGGTGGGAAGGACCACGGCGCGAGCGGGGCGTGCGGCGGGGACGGCCGCAGCTGCGCGCACACGCTGCACTCGGCCGCGAGCCGCTCCAAGTACCTATCTATGCCTGGGAACCATATACGTTTACGAGCCTCTGCTTTCATTTTCACTATTCCGAAGTGTGAGCTATGTAAATCATTGCAAACTTGTTCTTGTAAGGACAACGGAATCACAACCTTATGCCCTCGCATTAAACATCCATTTTCTACTGACAAATCTAAACGACACAGAAAATATGCTTTTAATTGTGTATCTTTTATCTTCCGCGGCCAGCCGGTCATAACGTAATGAATAACTTTACCTAAAAGCGGGTCCTTCTCAGTCTCTGAGCGCAGCTGAGGAACCGTGACGGGGAGGCTGCCCTCCACCACAAAGTTAACGTAGGCCGCTCGCTCCTCGTAGTCGAGTTCCCCTGACGCACTGCTATCGTTTTCGCCTAACGGAGCCCGCGATAAATAATCGGCGTTATTGTCAGCGCTACGCACATATTCGATGTTGTAATTGTAAGATGACAAAAACATGGCATACCGCTGTAACCGATTCGCTGATACTTCTGGTATACCACGGCTAGGGTTAAATATTGCCAACAAAGGTTTGTGATCGGTTTTCAAAATAAAAGGGTCGACTCTGCCGTATAAATATTGATGGAAACGTCTCACACCAAAAATAATGGCAGTAGCCTCCTTCTGAATTTGTGAATAGTTTTTTTCCGCTGACGTTAGCGTTCTAGACGCAAATGAAATAGGTCTCTCAACACCGTCATCACAAATCTGAGATAGAACTGCACCCAAACCCGTGGGGGATGCGTCTACGGTGAGTATTATTTTTGCATCCGGGTCGAAGTGGGTGAGAACCCGGTCGGAGGTTAAAATGGTTTTAATTTTTGTGAAAGCTTGTTGATGTTCAGTTGTCCAGGTCCATTTACTTTTTTTGTGTAATAAGTTATATAATGGACTTAAAATGGAAGAAGCGTCTGGCACAAAATTACGATAATAATTTACGAGACCTAAAAAAGACTGTAATTGCAAGACATTCTTAGGTATTTGAGATTCTACTATAGCTTTGACTTTTTCAGGACATTTTCTTATTCCATTTTTGTCTATTACATGTCCAAGATATTGGATTTCGTCTTTGAAAAAATCGCACTTGTTAGGTTGTAACGTTAAACCTGCCGACTCTAACCTGTCTAAAACTGCAATTAATCTATCTCTATGCTCAGCCTTAGTGCCACTTACTAAAATATCGTCTAAGAAACAGACCGTGCCCTCTATGCCTGACAAGATGCATTCCATGGCCCGTTGGAAGATTGCTGGAGCGCAGGCTAAACCAAACACTAATCTGGTATATTTAAACAAGCCGCGGTGCGTATTAATGCAAGTTAGGTCTTGCGCGTCCTCGGATAAGATCAGCTGATTGTAAGCCATCGAGAGATCCAGCTTAGTAAACTGCTCCCCCCCGTGTAGCTTGGCGAACAACTCCTGCACAGTGGGCAAGGGGTACTTGTCAACAATCAGCTGTTTATTTATCGACACTGAGTAGTCAGCGCAAAGTCTAACTCCACCATCTTTTTTTAATACTGGCACCACAGGCGAGGCGTACTCAGAGTGTTCTACCGGTTTTAACACGCCCAGGTCCAGCAGACGGTCAATCTCCCTGTCTATCTTTTCCTTCAGGGCGAACGCAACCGGGCGCGGTTTAAAGTATATTGGATGTGAACCTGGCTTGAGGTGAAGTTTAATTGCATATTTATTGAAACAACCTAGTCGGCCGGAAAACAACTTGGGAAATCTATTAAACAAATTCTGCGTAAATGAATCGTCAGAGTCCGTAATTAGGTACTGGATTGCCGGCGCGAGCTCGAGTCCGAACGCGTGAATAAAGTCGCGGCCCAGCAGCGGCGGCCCGCCGCCCGCCACCACGAACACGTCCAGCTCGCGTGCGCGGCCCTCGTATGCCACGCTTAGCCGCGCTAGCCCGATGCAAGCTATTTTGCCACCCGTATAATTCACGAGCTGCCTGTTTGTCGCTGATAACGGTACACTACTAAAATACGAGTCGTACGTTTTATTTGAAATTACACTAACGGCTGCACCGCTATCAATCTCGAATTCCAAATCTCGACCGTTAACCGTTACCCGTGCTGTCATCGGCTTACCCCTCGTACAACGAATATTGTATAATGACTCACCATCATCACCGTCATCCACCGACTCTTCATCAACGTAATGAACTTTATTTGACGAACACATACGACGCAAATGGCCTTTTTTACCGCACTTTTTACATTTATAACTTTTAAAACGACACTTGTCAGCTTTATGATTGCTGTAACCGCACACACTGCACTTTTCGCCGTTGGTGATGCTGAATACCGGCGCGCCGCCCGCGCCGACCGCCGGCGCCGCCGCTGCCGCTGACCGGGCGCCGCCCAGCGCTGCTGCCGCCTCGCGCGCGCACCGAACGCTCTCCGCCAGCTCCACCGCCTTGCTGAGAGTTAACTCTTTCAAACTCTGCGCAAATAGCTTGTCCTTCTCGTGGCCTGCTACCATACCCATGACAAATCTGTCCAGTACGGCCTCCTCGAGACTTTTAAAGCTGCAGTGTGCTGCCAATCCCCTGACTCTGGCCGCCCACATTGAGTGACTTTCGCCTGGCCTTTGTACCGCAGAATAGAAGTGAAATCTCTCCGCAAATCCACACTTTTTCGGAGTGAAATGCTCATCCAATATTTTTATGATGTCGTCGAATTCCACTTCATCTAACTCTTTCGGTAATACCAGGTTACTAGCTAATTTGTACGTTGCTTCCGAAAACGCGCTGAGCAAAATTGCTTTCCGCTTGACCTTGCACTTGTCCTTGACATCGTCCACATCATTTGCGATGAACCACTGATTCAGCCGGGATTTATAACTATTCCACTCTTGTGTTAAGTGGTCAAACCCCGATAAAAGTCCGAAGGACACGCCTGCAGACATTTTATTTCGCGTGGAATCGCCCGTCGCCACGTGTTAGATTCGTAAGGAAGGCGAAGGAAGGGCGCGCGTACGAACAACACGGTAGCTAGTTTCACACTGGTTTATTTCAAACGTCAACGGGCACCGTCGCAGCGGTGCGAAGTATATACCTACATACATAACAGTTATGAATTGCAGATGTTTGAAAAAAATAATCACCTTCCTATCTTTGATTCAAGATACAAAAGTTTTGCTAGAAACATTAAAATTATGCTTTTATCAGAACACTATCAAATTTTCAACTTAAAAGTTTAAGCAAAAAAAAGAACTTCCATAGGTCCAAAACCATTTTAAAAACTGCGCCGTTTCCTGAACATTCATAATAATACAAAAAAACATGTACTTAATAGGCCACTATTTCCTGTAATCGGTCCACTAAAGTGGTAAGTCGGAGATTCCGTTACATGTTTTTGACTTTCTTAGAGTGAATTAATATTGGGAATCCTCTAAGTTTACATTACGTAGAACAGATTTAAAGCAGTAACTGGACAGAACATGTTTTTATTCTCAACGAGGAAGCTCTTGCCCTTCATCACACCTGGTGGAAACTGATGATTAGGCTGAAGGTGGAAGGGAACTTCAACTACAGAGGAACTATGGCTTCCTACCTCCAAATGCCGGAATACAGTAATGCTATTAACATTATTGTTATAGTGACAGACTTAGGAAAATAGAGTTGCTAGCCAGGCAGACTTAGATCAAACCCTACCACCAACCAAACCGAGCAGAAACTTTCACCTCCACTGGGAATCAAACCCGGGACCTCTGAAGCTTACCTCTTACCACTTGAAGACAGTGGCAGTTGTTACATTTTACTATTACCCTTGAAATACCTACTACAGTGAGAAGAAGAAGGAGGGATATTTGGTTTATGTTCATCAAAACTTACTTAAAATAACAATGTGTTCCGGAATTTGGAGGTAGGAAGCCATAGTTCCTTTGTAGTTGAAGTTCCTTTCCACCTTCAGCATAATCATCAGTTTCCACCAAGTGTGATGAAGGGCAAGAACTTCCTCGTTGAGAATAAACACATGTTCTGTCCAGTTACTGCTCTAAATCTGTTCTACGTAATGTAAACTTAGAGGATTCCCAATATTAATTCACTCTAAGAAAGTCAAAAACATGTAACGGAATCTCCGACTTACCACTTTAGTGGACCGATTACAGGAAATAGTGGCCTATTAAGTACATGTTTTTTTGTATTATTATGAATGTTCAGGAAACGGCGAAGTTTTTAAAATAGTTTTGGACCTATGGAAGTTTTTTTTTTACTTAAACTTTTAAGTTGAAAGTTTGATAGTGTTCTGATAAAAGCATAATTTTAATGTTTCTAGCAAAACTTTTGTATCTTGAATCAAAGATAGGAAGGTGATTATTTTTTTCAAACATCTGCAATTCATAACATATCTGTCGAAAAAAAGAAATCTGAAAAAAGTCAACCCAAAAAAAAGATAAAAATGTTTAAAGCCTACTAGGTCATACAATTTTAAAATATCACAAAATTAACTCTATCTCCTAAACTAAGCACAATCGTATAATATACATGGGGGTGATTTAGGTACACCTTGATGTAAGGAATCTAAATTTTTCTTTTAGACCTCACTGTTTTGGCCACCCTGTATTTAGATTAAATGATGGGCTAAGCGCCACAATAGTAATTAAGATCTATTTTCGTTCGTATTGTAGTACCTATCATCAGGTTTCGTATATCTATGCTATAGAATGCAAATTGCAATAGTTTTCCAACACCATTCATGCCTTACGAATAGAATGGGTGCAGAAGAGATTTCTTTGCATCTGTCACCTTCTTTTGGTCTCACAAAAAAGCTTTTATCTTATGGGAAAAAACTCATGTAGTAGGTACCTACTTTGGTACTTCAATATCCAATCATTAAATCAGCATAGGGACTTGCATTTTGGAAATTTTTTGACCTCTTTTTTGTCGATAAAAATAGGTCTAGTTTCATCTATTTTCATATGTACACTTTAACGTGACTCACACTGTATATTATTATTCGACTGTTTGTTTATTTTACTTAATTGAAACGGCATAAAAACAATTTAATTAATTAAAATGTTGCAAAACGGCATCATCAAAACAATTTATTTAATTAAAATGTTGCAATTATTTTAGTATCTAGCTAGGTTGACTTCTAGGGTGACTAGAGTCGATATTTTAGCATAATAATTGATACTTTAAAGGTCAATAAAAGATAGCATTGTTACTACGCCCGATAATAACTTAAAAACAATTTTTGATTGAAAACAATATATCGTATGACTTTTTACTATCAATTTGATTCATTAAAATAACTATACTTGATAACTATTCACAAACGTTACTATGAGATCTCACAATGCGCGTGAACGCACAGGGTGACACATGAACCAATCACAGAGCTGTATTCAACGCGGTGCGTTCGAATTGCTGCTTCACTTAAGCAAGCATCGTTTGTAAATACGGGCGTTATTTTTTAATTCACAACGAAGAAGCTCTTGGCCTGCATCTCACAAATGGTAAGTGATGATCAGGCCGAAGGTGGAAGCGAGCTTCACCCCGAATCCTCAACCACAGAGGAACTGGCTATCTTACCAAATGCTGTTAACACTGTTGTTATGGCGACAGACTTAGGTTTTAAGATGGTGGTAGCTAGTTAGGCGGATTTCACATTTTTTTATAATTTTTTTAAATAAACAACTGAAAAAATTGAACTGCGTAAGGCGGGACTCGAACCCTCATTTGACATTATTTAGTAGGTACACACGGCCACACTGTTAACTATCCATTTCCGTTTTTTCTCTCGCTCTCATCAAATGGTGATTCTTTGCGATAAAACGAGACGACATAACAGGCAATGGATAGTTAACACTGTTGGCGATGGTACTTAGTACAGCCCATATTTTTACGATTTTTTTATGCATAACAAGGCAGGTATTTGACCACAATCGTACCTGGTGTCACATTTTGGGAATAGTCCCATATGATTTTGATTGATTTGATTAAAAAAGTTATTTTAGTGTTCGAAAGATAACTAATTACATATTTTTTACTCAACCAAGTACCTAACTATTAGATTAAATAGGTACCTAACTACAGTTTTTATCTGACATGTTAAGGAAATACCTAGTTAGTTAAAAAGCATTCTAGCCAAACAACTATAAGTCAAAGGTTAACTTAAATTAGTCAACTTTTAGACAAAGACGTTAGTCGTCGACGTTAGGCGTCATGAGTCGACTCCAGTGTTGTATTCATAATTTTTTTTTTTTTTTTTTGTGTGTATTTTCTCAACATGGAAAAATTGGTGCGGTGGGATAGTGGCGCCCTCTTGTCAATGTCTTGTTTAATGTTTTGTTTTTTGTATTTAAAATGTTGGTTGGAGAGGCACCCGCTGAAAACCAGCGGCTGCAGCGTCGGGGCACGCGTGCATGCACGCGTGACTCGTTTAATGCTGAGCGGGCGCCTTTTTGGCACAAATTAATATGCGTGTATAGTTTTAAGTCCCTTTGTTCTGTTTTTCTGTTTTCTTTTGTGTCAAATAAAGTTTTTCTTATCTTATCTTATCTTATCTTAGTTTATGCGTCGTCTTTAAATTATAGGTATAAGTGAATGCACACTTCTTCAATAATTAAATTTTATTTATTTTAAACTAGCTTTCCGCCTGCGGCTTCGCCCGCGTGCAATTTTATCTGTGACAGAAAAACTTTATCGCGCGCGTCCGTTTCAAAAACCGGGATAAAAACTATCCTATGTCCTTTCCCGGTACTCAAACTATCTCTATGCTAAACATCAAAATCGGTTCAGACAGACAGAGTTACTTTCGCATTTATAATATTACTAGCTGTGCCCGCGACTTCGTACGCGTGAAAACCCGTTTTCGCAACATTTTTCATTATTGCTCTGCTCCTATTGATCGTAGCGTGATGTTGTATAGCCTATAGCCTTCCTCGATAAATGGGCTATCTAACACTGAAATAATTTTTCAAATCGGATCAGTAGTTCCGGAGATTAGCGCGTTCAAGTAAACAAACAAACAAACAAACTCTTCAGCTTTATAATATTAAGTAGGTATAGATTAGTATAGGAGTATAGATTAGTATGTATAGAAATAGATATTGTTGTTAGACACCTATTAGAGAATTTAAATTTCCCTATTTCGGTTAGCAACAGGCGTTTACGTAGGTATTATTTAAGGTAAATGACTCCATTATCATCACCATCAGGTAATTTCAAATTCTCAATACTTCTTGAAATCTTAAATGAAACAGCATAGTTTAGTACACAATTATGTAGTATTTTTGCCTTGCCACGATCGACTGGACTAATAGTCGCGATCGACCGGTTGGCCACCCCTGCTATATTGGGACGTGTATAAGTGTCCTGAAAAGAATCTATTACCCGATTGAGCTAACTGCGCACCTCACCTCTCCCGCATATTTCCCCGCGTTCGGCCCGTCCCGTAGAGCGTCGATGTGACGTCACGGCTGCCTAGTGCGCAGTTAACTTGATCTAGTTGTACATACTAATAAAGAATTTGAATTTGAAACCGCGGCCAGAAGTATACAGGGTGTCCCAAAATTAGCACGTCACACTTACACTGGAGGTAGCTGAGTCTAAGACGCATCGAACAAGCTTAATATGTCCATAGAAAAGTTTCATAAGTTTTAAGATATGACCAATTTTATTTATTCATTTCCATAAAAAGTTTGAGGAGTTTTGAAATATGACTCATATTTATTTTTAAAAATGGACTTTAAATATACTTGTTAGATGCGTCTTAAGCTCATTTACCTCTGGTATCAGTGTGACGTGCAAATTTTGGGACACCCTGTATAATAATTTTGATCTGAACGCAGTTTTTCCATGGAAAATTATGCATACCTGTAATTAGGCTTCGTATTCAATTATCATGCGTGTTATGTAATTACCTGCACGTAATCGGAAATGAGACTTGGTTAAGGATATTATAAGAATACCTAATAAATAATTATTGTACTAGGGTATTTCTTCGGAGGCAAAATTTTCGATGTCTTTGGGTATAGTTCAGTAACCAACTAACAAAATGGCATGCAATATTTTTTTTCGTATAGCTGAGCTATAGCCCTATCTGGCGCAAATTACATTTTTGACATAATTGCTGTCTTTATACAAATTAAAAATATTTGAAGTGTGATTCTCTGATTCATATGGTGTGTCCGTTAGCCATTTTCCGGAATAAAATGGTTGATGTAGCATTTTCCTTTTGATATATCAATATACATTAAAATTATTTCGAAAGCTAATGAGTTGTCCTTCTACAAAAAAATTGTGTCATAATTTTAATTAAGTTAGTTTGTTCGCAAAAAAATAAATAAGCAGTGTCCGGCATAAAATACTGATTCATATGGCGTGAGCTGTTCTTGATCATAACTGGTCAGGTTTTAATCATGAGAGTCTGGTTTCTGGCGTGGAGGCAAGCCCATCTTGCAACGGATGAGCTAGAAGGCAGACGTGGAGCTGGTTGGCTTAGAACCCGGTGTGACGAAGGCAAATACTTGATTCATCTGTGCTTGGTTCAGGTGGCATGCTGATTACAATGCCTACTTTATAAAATTATATTATTGCATTAAAAATCTAATCTGTCTTCCATGTGATGCTTTTGGGTTATAGATTCATGTAGAAAAATGACAACACTATTGTTTGTATGTATGACGAGTTTTGCTCGATTTCAGGCAAAAAACTGATTCATCTGTGCGTGATTCACATGGTCAGGGCCCTATATGAATCATAAAATAAATTAGTTTTTGATCTATCAAGCACCAAAAAGGTGTTTATTAGCTGAGAATGATATCCCAGACTGCATCTAACTTAAGATCAGATGTGATTGCGGTTTTGTTATGAATAAAAAAAATCATCATCATTTTTATACTATATTTTTATAATGTATGTTTAAACAGTAAATAAGTAGTATATCCGTTAAGCTAGGAACCATAACACAAGCATATTTGTTGCTTATTTTATGGCTAAATGGCGCTGTATGAAATTGCCCAACGATTATTCATTTTTATTATTATTTCAGCTACACTTATGGCGTCCATAGCACATAATAATACTGCTGAGCATAGGCCTCCAATGATTTCGAGATTGACTGATTGCCATTGCCACAACCTCTATAAGCTCATCTCACCTTCTTCATCTTGTGGGTGGACGTCTTAATAACGATAGCTTGGATAAGTGATACAGCTGGGTAGAGTCATCTAAAATACCTTAGTGCCATAAGATGAAAGTCTACATCCAGTGTGTGTTATCAGTGATGACATATTGTTCTGAAAAGCGACCTCTCACTATAGGCTTACGAACCACAAAATTGCATACCATACTATGGAGTGGACTATGCTTGGTTTTTTTATGCAATCGAATCTGAAATGAGGAGATCCATAAACGGTCTAAAGTCGCATGGTGGCATAGTCCGATGTTTTAGCAAGCTGAAGTGATAATGGGCAGGACACATAGTATGCAGAACTGATGGCCTAGATGACCATCCAATGGATAGCAAGTTTCTGGAGTGGAAGCCACGTGCCGGAAAGCTCAGTGTAGAACGTTCACTCACAGGAAGGCGCTGGATGCAGTCCGCTACCAACTGGTCATTATTGAAATCATTGGGGTAGGCTTATGTTCAGTAGTGGATCTTACGGTTAAAATGATTATGATGATGACAAAATATTATGGATGTATACTAAAGTTTCAGAAAAATGTTTTTCACGATTTATTGTGGAATTCGTTGCTTTTTTTCTCTCGTAATATTTTGATAACTGATATTGTTTTCATAACAGATCTTTTATTTTGTTATCATATGATTATTTTCTTAATATAGAGCCAATTGTACATAAAGATTTAAAATTTTATTTCTATTTTTGATTAATATGTAACAAATTCTGATTCATATGGGCACAAAATATTTAAACGTCGATATCTTGAAAACTACTTTACAAAAACGAGTCCCTTATCCAAATATATGTTATTGGGTGTACCTATTTTCATATGAGTCTATGTTACAGACCTAAAATTGAATTTGAAATTTGTCCATATGAATCAGCCGAAGAATGCAATTTCGAAGAAGTGCCCTAATACTATTTTGGCCCGATGGATTAGCAAGCTGAAGTGGCAATGGGCAGGGCATATAGTACGCAGAACTGACGGCCAATGGGGCAGCAAGGTTCTGGAGTGGAAGCCATGTACCGGAAAACGCAGCGTGGGACGTCCACCCACAAGGTGGACCGACGAGCTCATAAAGCCACATGGTATTAAGTTCGCCTTTTGTACCGCTTTGTTGTGTGTGCAATAAAGTTTGTTAAATAAATAAACAAAATAAAGGTACTTAGTAACGAATGCGCTGGATGCAGGCCGCTACCAACCGGGCGATATGAAATCATTGGGGGAGGCCTATGTTCAGCAGTGGACGTCCTGTGGCTGAAATGATGATTATAACGATGAATGAATACTATTTTGGGACGTTTTATTAAAATCTGAAGAGTTTGATTGTTTGGTTGACCACGTTAATCTCAGACGAAATTAAAAATATTTTTGTGTTAGACAGTCCATTTATCGAAGAAGGTTATGTAAGCATCACCTACAATTAAAAGAAGCGGAGTTTCAAAGAAAAATGTTGCAAAAACGAAAAAAAAAATATGAAAACTATTTTCAAGTGTACGAATTTGCGGGCACAGTCACCTATTAGATTCTAAAATTCAAATAGTGACTGAGTTTCTGGCGCAGCCGCGCTGCTTCTTTTCAGCCCTGGCCCATTTATTGTCCCGAAGCAGTGGTAGGGTTAACAGGGACGTGTGAAAGTGCTTTTTAAAAGCCGACTTGCATAAATAATGAGTTTTTTTTTAAATAATGATAAAAGGAGGCTAGCTCAAGTCTAGCATAGCAATACAATGGTTAATGATGGGGATAAGCGCGGTTTTTAAAACTATAAAAATAAACAAAACTTTAGGTTAAGGAAAATAGTAATAGTTAGCGTCGAATATGGAAATTGGAAATAAAATCTGATATTTTAGAATAATATCCTATTCCTAATGGTACCACTTAACTTAATTGATTATTTTATTGGGTTATGGATTAGGTTTTTATTGAAAACTTTTTCCTGCCCATGAATTTTACCCCAAGATGGGAAATAACATGGAAAGTATAATTTTCCTTATTTGCCTTTGCGGTTTTTCCGGATGTTTAAACTCTCCATTTAGTTCTAAAGTTTGATTCTCGTGTAGGGCACAAACATTGAATACATATAGTATATGATTATTATTACCAGTTTAAATTCGTTCGTTCGTCTCAGCCAAAATGACGTCCACTGCTGGACAAAGGCCTCCCCAAGTATTTCCACAACGACCGGTCCTGCGTCCAGGCACCTCCCGCGACCTTCACTTCTTTAAATTGCGGAGTCTAAATGAGTAAATGATGTTGTGACAACAGTCAATTTAGTGACTCAAAATTTCAATTGATTCAACATCAGGTCATTTAGTCTCCACTGCAGGAGCACGAGCACGACCCTCTAAGACCAGAGGCAAATGGAGGATTTGTCCTACACTCCCCACGCTGGCCAGACGGGTTGGGGAGGCCTGATGTTCGCATATTTGTTCCTTAGTCGCTTACGACGTCCGTCCACGGGATTTTTTTTTTCAGACGGACTATGCTGATAGCCCTGAGCGGCTTTTTCAGCTTCACCGGACAATAGGTGAGCGCAGATGGCTCTCAACCTCAAAACGTCCACGGGAAGAGTAGGAGAGATTCTATTGTACTCTGCTAAAACCACATAGCAAATAGCGAACAGTTTTTCTACATACCTAATAGTTATAAGATCTAGCGCGGTACGGGAGGGGTGACTGATATATTATGACGTAACAGAGCATACGAATCTGAAGTCTCGCTGACGTTTGACGTTACAAAAACACCCTCCCGTGCCGTGCCAGGCACTGAGTCAATTAAGCGCTAGGTATTTGAAGATAAATTATGATGCTCAATTGTTTTGACAAAACTATTTTTCACAAATCACTGAGTCATCGTCGGTCATATATTTAAAAGCACATTAGCGTTTTTTAACTTCATAATTTTCCGCGGGAGGTGCCTGGATGCCGGCCGTCTTCGTGGAAATCCTTGAGGGAGGCCTTTGTCCAGCAGTGGACGTCATTTGGCTGAAACGAACGAACGATTAGCGTTTTTTAACTTCAAAATTTTCCTTGTCTGGCCATCAATTGTCAAGGTCAAGTGTAATGGATGTCCACAACAGTATAATAGGTTTTAATTGGCTAGTAGACTATAGTATAATTTGCGTATCAACAGTAACTTCATTCACAGCTGTTTGCATTTTAGCCGACTGACAAAAGGAGGTTTACATTCGGCAAAGTTATTTGTGTTTGTTCCCTGTCACTCGAAAATGCCTGGGAACATTGAATTTCCGGTTTATTCTGTAACATATTATTGAATACCGTTTGATAGAGCTAATGAAGCACTTTCAGGATCAGTAACTAGTTTTGTGATATCTTGTATAGTTTAGAAAATAATCGAGTGAGATCACTTATCGTTCCCACCCTGTATATACAGGGTGACTGGAACTGAACCCGCCATAGCTAATACGCGTATAGAGGAGGTCATTTGCTAATTATTGAACCTTACTTTCTATGACTAAAGTTTTATAGTTTAGGAGAGAATAAATTTTATAATAATACATTAACTTAAAATGACTTAAAAACTAAAATTTAAAAATTACTAATGATAAAAACTATTTACAAAATAAAAAATACTTCACCCCCAGCGCCGCAGTCAGGAATGGTGCCCAAAAGGCTGGCAGCATTGCCACGTTGAATGGCCAGGCTAATTCTCTGACCAAAATAGCTGCCAGCCTTTTGATCACCGGTCACCTCGGTGAGCCTCTTTGCCAGTTCCTTATAAAAGGAACGAGCGCTTGGACCCCATGGTCCCATAGTCTCAACCCCAAACGGCACAAATATATAACTCTCATTGAGAGCTGCATATTTGCGCCGCTTGGAGCACTCAGCCGAGGCCGCCGCCGCGCCTGCGGCAAGGGAGGTACCTCCTGTATGAGACGGAGCAAGCGTATCCGCGCATGTTGCGTCCCACACAAGAGGACGTCCCTGCTTCCAGGGAATGAGCGTCATGCCGTCAGGTCTCTTGCCGTCGTCACGGAATATGCCGTTAGGCTCTAAAACTGCTGGCACATTGACGGCGACAAGAGCTCTGCGGATGACGTCATTGATGCAGGCGTGTCGGGAGACTCGACCAGCGCTCATTTGGCATGAGAGGCCATGGTGTCCTAACTCACCGACGCGAGTACCGCAACGACAGCGATGGGGATGGTTTGTTTTGACGCCAAGTCTAAGGGAAATGGCAAGGGACAGTGTACTCCTGTCAAGCAGAGTCCCGATATTGGCCGAAGGAAGAGCATGTAGCCAATAACCGGACTCTGCCTGAAAGACCGCTAGTAGGCGAGCACGCTCTGCAGCATTTTCGGAGGAAGCCAATAGATCACTCTGACAACGCAAACAGAGCGGCTCGTCCCACTGCCTCTGAGACGATAGAGAGGTAGGTGGATCGGCTCCCGGGCATGCCCTAGTCCAAGCGTTTCTGGCCTCTGCGAGGTGAGCCAACTCCACTACCCCTAAAGAAGGGGATAGTAATTTATTAAAGAGTTCGGCTGTACCATACGCAGAAGACAGAAAAGCTGGAAGGGCAATATGCGATATCTGACGTGTGCCTAGTACTCCGAAACGCACAGGGAGAGAGGCCTGTTTCCAGGCGTTATCGCTAAATGCACAATTTAGAATTTTGGAGAGTGTCTCCCTGAGCGAACTATCAATGGTTGATAGTAGTCCTGGAAAAAGCCAAAAATGGGTACTACGTAAAAAATATATAAATTTTGGGGCGTATGCGCAAAAACGGATTAAATACAAAGCCATGTGAGGGTTTATCTTTAGCATATTTTCGGAGGACTGCTGAAATTTGGAAATTTGTTCATTAATAAAAATCGGAATAGCCTCGTCAAAAATAGGGGAACCTAAAAGACGGAGTGACGTATTATTGAGAATTTTGATATTGGGAGCTAAAGCTGAAAATTTTGTAATAATGTCTTGTAACTGAACATGTGAAAATTTTGATTCTGGGATAAATAGCTC
This sequence comes from Ostrinia nubilalis, assembly GCF_963855985.1. Classification (NCBI taxonomy): domain Eukaryota; kingdom Metazoa; phylum Arthropoda; class Insecta; order Lepidoptera; family Crambidae; genus Ostrinia; species Ostrinia nubilalis. Next base: position 5,840,138 of record NC_087116.1, on the reverse strand, counting down.
GCATTTTGAATAATTGAGATCAAGTCCGATACTTTTGAATTTATCAATGATGGTGTGGAAGTCTGAGAGAACGGATGAAATATCGCCAGCGATAGTTCCGTCATCTAACGTAAATGCGCCTATTACCGCCAGTTTAAGCTGACTTCGGATAAACGTTAGAAAATTAGATATAAGACGTGGTGATAGAAAAGACACTTTAATTTATTTATAACAATGATGAAGTAATCTTTGAATTCAAGTAGTAACAATGAGTATACAATCACACAATAATTAATAAATAGCAATTTGATCTGAAAAAGCAGTTGTTTCTATTACCGACCTATAGACGAGGTGTGTTTCTATTAACGTTTTTTCTGTTTCTATTACCGACCGCTAAGAATATTGCTCTTCAATTGGGTATATTCCAAGAGGCACGGGTTCGATTCCCGCTCAGAGGCTCGGGAACCACTTGATTTTTCAAGTTCAATTTGTTTTGCTTTTAGTTTTAGTTAAATTGGTTTTTTTTTTCAAGTTATTATTGTTTTATTATTAAAAGAGAAAAGGCACGATTCTCGAAAATAAATAAATAATCAAGCAGAAATAGTATAATAATAAATTCCTCTATTATACTTGATTACGCGGTACCCGGTGTTCTAGTGAGTAGTGGGGGTCATTATTTAAACTGTATTTGAGTTTTAACAAAATTTAATTTTCATTTAATATTTTATTTTTAATTTGACTATAATTATTAAATAGTTTTTGGTTGATTTTAATTGTGTGTAATTGTGTATTTTAATTTAAACTATGAACAATTGGACACTGTCTGTATAATTATTTTAAATTATTTTTTTATTATTCAAAAGATCTTAAAAAGTTACATAGTAGTTGTGATAACGCATGATTGGTTTGGTGTCATGTCATAAATGTTAGTTATATACAAAATACAGGCTTAAAGTCTTCGCAAGTGGCGTTATAGTTATGAGGCGGTAATAGAATCCAGTATGAATATTACATTATTCTATTAGCGACCGTAAAAAAAATCAGTAACCAGCTAAAATAACTACTTTAATGAAGACGTGATCAGTGAAGTATCATTTTTATTAGGTTTTATTTTATATCAAATAGGTACTAATTAGAACCTAACAGGTTTTTATAAAATCTATTGCCATACATTATTAGAGATATTCTATAATGTTCATTGCAGTTTTATGCCAAACCTATGACAATTAACGTATGGCGTTAATTGATTTAATTATGTGAAATATTCTTATGAATCGATCAAGATAATAAAATGGAGGTTAAATGCGTAATTAAAGATATAAATACTAAAATAAAAAACGTTATCAAAATTCTAACAACGCCATGGGTCGTTATTAGGAACCAAATTATTAAAAGTGTTTCTATTACCGCCCTTATTTAAAATTGTATTTAAGCCACAAAAATACAGCGAGAGGGCTATATTGAGGGTTTATTAAGGAAATTAAAGTACGAATTAATATTGTTATGCAAAAACATGTTGGTATACTCATTTTAAATGTGTTAAAATCGCTAATTAATAACAAGGTGCACCTTAAGTAGCTGGGAGCGCGTCAGTATGAAAAGTGCGTCCGTTGCGGGCGCGTCCCATTTAATGTCAAATAACTCCGTTTACTGGTTATTTACGAACACAAACTTTAATCGTTTTGATAGTCAATAAACATATCTAGATATTTTTTAGGTAACGTGTTTTCTGGAACCTGTTATTATGTCTTTTATGAAAGAAAGAAAAATAGGGCGGTAATAGAATACAAATATTGGGGGGTCGTTAATAGGCGCACTTACGTTAGGTACCACACATTAAATTTTGAATTTAATGAATCAATAATGGGTTGTATTGCCAAACTAAAAATAGCGGGCCCGAGAGTATCGCCTTGCTGACAGCCGACAGATGAATATAAAAGGTTGTTTTTGAAAATTAATTTTGTGGGTTTGCTATAGCATTGCCAAAGATAATTGTAAATATGAGGAACTTTTTGATGAATGGCTGAAAGCAAGGCACCTCTATCTACCGAGTTGAAGGCGTTCTTGACATCCACCTTCAGCACCACCTCCGCGGCGTCAAGTGACAGGAAGGTACGGAGAGCGTGAACGGCTGCTTCGCATCCACCTTTGACGCCGAAACCAAGCTGTACTGGTTGGAACTCTGCAGAAACGGTAGGTAAAATGTGAGAACAGCAAATTTTGGATGCTATACGGCGAAGGGTGGAGCCAACAGCTATAGGGCGAATGCCGCCATCTTTTTTCCGTAAAGCTATTAAGTTGGCTCCATAAAGAATTTCGATAATATCAGCTGGGACTTCGCCGGATAGCATTAGGTTTACCAAAAGAGTCATATTGTGTAATAATACTCTGCCAGCGTCACCGACTGAGACAGAGAGAAGGTCTTTCAGGTGTTGAGGTGATAGACCGTCTAGGCCGCTGGCAGACCCGCTTTTAGGAGATATGACAATTTTTATACTTGTTTCAGATTTTCCCGAAATTTGACCTAAAAACAGCTTAAATTTTTTTTCTCGCATGATTTTAACCGATTTTTTTATTTGATACTAATATCGAATAAACCTTTAGTCAAATAAAATAAATTTCAGATCTAGATAATGATTCAATAACTAGTTACGAGCCGCCAAAGTTCAACAAAAGTACAAACCACGATAAAAAATTCAAATTCGATTTCGATTTAAGAAAAAACTAATGGTGATAATGGATTGCCAATGATCTTAAAAATATCTCTACCTTCTCTTCTTTCCAATGACATATCACACGTAGTAATTAGATATTGAAATTTATTAAAAATTCAAAGTTTATGGAAGAAAATGGAGTAATTTACGAAAATTATCCATACAAAGTTTCTTCAAACAACTCATATTTTCTGCTATACTCCTTTTCATAACTATTTTCGTGTTTTTTTTCAAATGAATTTAAAAATAATAATCACATTATAAAGAAAAAAAAATTCAAAATCAACTTTGTATGGATAATTTTTGTACTATTACTCCATTTTCTTCCATAAACTTTGAATTTTTGATAAATTTCAATATCCAATTACAACGTGTGATATATCATTGGAAAGAAGAGAAGCTGGAGATATTTTTAAGATTATTGGAAATCCATTATCACCCTTAATTTTTGTTTCAATCGAATTTGAAGTAGAATTTTTTATCGTGGTTTGTACTTTTGTTGAACTTTGGCGGCTCGTAACTAGCTATTCAATCATTATCTGGATCAGAAATTTATTTTATTTGAATAAAGACATATTCGATATTAATATCAAATAAAAAAAACTGTTGAAATCACGCGAGAAAAAAAATTGAAGCAGTTTTTAGGTCAAATTTCGGAAAAATCTGAAAAAAGTATAAAAATTGACATATCTCCTAAACTATAAAACTTTAGCCATAGAAAGTAAGGTTCAATAATTAGCAAATGACCTCCTCTATACGCCTATTAGCTATGGCGGGTTCAGTTCCGGTCACCCTGTATTTATTTAAAATACAAAGTCGCAAGCACATAATTTGTTATACAATAAATTGTTTTCTATTAACAACTAGTAAGCAATAAAAATTAATTGTTTATTAACTTTTACTGCCTTTTAAATGGAATCTTAAGGACTCTTTTTATTTTAATGTATGACTATGTACCTTCTCGTTAACTACTTAGTACGGTTTACATACCGTTGTAAAAACTGGTAGAGCAAGGGAGATTAGTTTAAATGGCATGTATGAAAGGAACTGCGTGCTGGTTCAGTTCGAGTAGTAATTTCTAAAGTATTACGGACCCCCTAAGGGGCCTTGAGCTGTGAGAGGTCTTTGCATATAATATGGGGGGTCCCTGAGCTATACGAGTCTTCCAGCAACTTGGCCCACTTTTAGCTTGGTCCACGGGCCAAGTCGTCGGTTCCAATTTTAAATTTTTTTTTCAGGCAACAATAATAGGTTACAGAATAAACTGGATCTATCCGAAAATGTAATGTTTCCAGCTTCCATACTAAATGTATGCAAGCCACATACTCGTAATATTAGAAGTGTGAACTCTTATGGCCTATTTTTGAAAAGGTTTTATTTTAATCAAATGTCAAGATTTAAAATACTAGTTTTGGATATGATACAACTACAAGACAGGCTGTGCTGTGATTGAACTCACGACCCTCTGGCCTCTGGCATAGTAATAGTCCGGTACGTGAATTCGGGGAATTGTTTGTTATAAAAATCAAGTTGTTATGTGAAACAGTAATTTAGATAGAGCTGGGAAGAACCTGTTTAATCTCGGTTTTTGAAACACACGCGCGATAACGTCTTACTGGGACAAACCAAATTCTACTAGCATAATTTCGAACTCCTATGTTAGTGCATAGTCATAGTCATATGTTTATTGCATCATGTTGGTACATTTGGATCTTAAATATTAATACAGAGTCCCGAAACATGGCCCTGTAAGGGCATTGCAACATTATAGGTTGTTGTTGTTGTTTCAGCCAAATGACGTCCACTGCTGGACAAAGGCCTCCCCCAAGGTTTTCCACAATGAACGGTCCTGCGCTGCCCGCATCCAGGCTCTTCCCGCGACCTTTACCAGATCGTCGGTCCACCTAGTAGGAGGCCTGCCCACGCTACGTCTTCCAGCCCGTGGTCGCCACTCGAGAACTTTCCTGCCCCAACGGCCATCGTCTCTACGAGCTATGTGCCCCGCCCACTGCCACTTGATTTTAGCAATTCTGCGAGCTATGTCGGTTACTTTGGTTCTCCTACGGATCTCCTCATTTCTGATTCGATCACGCAGGGAAACTCCGAGCATAGCCCGCTCCATCGCCCTTTGGGTGACCTTGAGCCTTCTTATGAGGCCCATAGTAAGCGACCACGTTTCGGATCCATATATCAACACTGGCAACACACACTGCTCGAATACTTTTGTCTTGAGACACTGCGGTATTTCGGACATGAGTATATGGCGAAGCTTCCCGAACGCTGCCCATCCGAGTTGGATTCGACGATTGACCTCTTTCTCGAAGTTGGACCTACCTAACTGGACTGTTTGTCCCAGGTATACATAATTGTCAACAACTTCGAGTGTAGAGTCTCCAACCTTCAGAGGAGTGGGTGCAACACGGACATTAGACATGATTTTTGTCTTGTCCATGTTCATTCTGAGGCCCACTTGTTGAGACGCTCTACTGAGGCCATCGAGCATTGTGCCTAGATCCTCCAGAACATTATAGGTACATACAATATTAAAATCTAAATTATCAAAATAACAATATTACAGACAATTGCTTAGGTATATTTATTTATTTATTTATCTAGATTTGTGATCAAAGAATTCTTTTAACGTGTAGAAACATTTACTTAGTAGCCATTCTTTTAATTTTTTACAAAACAAATTATCTTTTTCAATGCCTTTTATTTCCTTAGGTATCATGTTATATATTTTTATTGACATAAATGATAGGTTCCTGAGCTAACTAGATGTAATTTAGTGAAAGGTGGAACTAGTCTATTTCTATGTCTAAGGTTTCTTTCCTGAGGATAGAGATCTTTGGCTTGGGAATATTCATGACAATTTTTTCTGACAAGTTTACATATTTCTATAATATACAAAGAGGCGAGTGTAAGAATGTTAAGTTTTATGAAGTGAGGTCTGCAACTTTCCATATCTGTAATGTTAACGAGTATTCTAATACATCTTTTTTGCAATATAAATAATTGATTTACTTCTGTACTATTACCCCAAAGAATGATTCCGTAGTTTAACCAAGAATGAGCATATGCATAATAGGCGCTGGTTGCAGTTTTTAAATCTGTACATTTTTTTAATTCATATAGTGCATAAGTAAATTTCGATAGTTTAGCGGCTATTTTCTCTACATGTGGTTTCCAATTAACATTTGTATCTATTTCTATCCCTAACATGGTAGACGAGGTCACAAAATCTATGTTACTGTTATTAAATGTTACATCTATTTTAAGGGGTTCTTCTGATTAATTTCGTTGCGGGTCCAATGACAGTTTAACTTTCCCCCGGGACAAACTTGACCTTCATTGTTTGGGTTTTTATGGCGGTCAAGCTGTAGATCCTGGCTACACAGGAGTTGCAGTGCAGTGGTGGGAACGAGAGGTGGGAAAAGTCCCATAGCATAATTTAATTACTAATTTAGATTAAGCGGGCTACGCTCGCAGTTTCCCTGCGTGATCGAATGAAAAGAATGAGGAGATCCGCAGGAGAACTAAAGTGACTGACACAGCTCGCAGAATTGCTAAAATCAAGTGGCAGTGGGCGGGGCACATAGCTCGTAGAGACGATGGCCGTTGTGGCAGAAAAGTTCACGTGTCTCTTGCGATGATGCTGAGTGGATACCAATTCGGTGACATGCACATTACTTTGTTTAAGTATGTAGTACTAGTGGCCGCCCGCGACTTCGTACGCGTGGACCCTGTTTTACCCCCTTAAGGGTTGAATTTTGCAAAATCCCGTCTTAGAGAGCACCACCCACGTTCTAAAAGGAACCCCCATGCAAAATTTGAGACTCCTAGCACTTGTAGTTTCTGAGATTTCGTGATGAGTGAGTGAGTCAGTGACCTTTCGCTTTTGTATATAATAGATATGTTAGTTTTGTTGCTTTGTGTCGCTGAAAATATTTAATTTTCATTTCATTTTCTAAGCCGAGAGAAAATTTTTAATTTTAGACAATAATGACGCTTCGTACGTATATAAAAATATTGACGTCTCTACAAAACTAATTTTAGTGCCGCTTACATTGTATTGGTACTATTTTGTTATGTACAATATGCTGTACATGATCTTTATTTATCTTCTACACGAGTAGCAATACTATAGTTTTATGTTGATCTACTTATCTTAGTGAAATGAAACACTCTTGTAGGTTGTTCTAACTTGTATTTCAGCACCACTGATTTACACAATTCCGACATTATGACATCATCTTAATAGTACCTCTTGCTTTGAACGCTCAAATCGAACTGACTGTCCAGCGGCATGCCAGCGATAAGGTAACTTCCCCTTCCATTAGTGAAAGTCGACCGGTTCGAAACGACTTATCGACGGCATGCCCCGGAAGTAGTCAAATGCAATACTTATTTCATAATTAGCTGTTTTTTAATTTTTAAAATACTAAAATGTATACAATAAAAATCTAAAATAATTAAATTAAATAATAAATATGAAATAATTGGATGTAATACACAATAAATTCTAAAATCATTCTAATGTCTGCAAAATGCCTATGATGTAATCAAATAAAGTATTTTAATTTAATAATGGGTTTTTGGGTTCTTCTAAAATACAATACAAATACTAAAATTGTTGCAATAACTATTTAAAAGTAACCAATAATCGTATAAAATACAATATAAATTCTAAAATCATTACATTAGTATGTCGAGAGAAATATGATATTTAGTAATTTATAGGTCTACTAACTATTGCGATTAGTTCTAGTTTTGTTCAGAGGGCTGAGTGTGAGTTTACATCAAACGCGCTCACTAGTGAGATCTCAAAATATATGAAAATTTTAGTTCTTGAAAGTTTCCGCTAGGGGCGCTGAACAAACCGTCATACATTTAATGTCATTTTTTTACGCGCTCACTAGTGAGCGTGTTGATGTAAACTCACACAGGCCCTCCGGGATAATGTGGGATTCTAATGGCCAAAGATTTTTTCAAATCGGTCCAGTAGTTTTGGAGATTATTCAATTCAAACACCTCTTTATAATATTACACCTGTATGTCACAAACGATGCTTGCTTAGGTGAAGCAGCAACGAACAAAATTCTTACGCACGAATTGGGCGAAACGTTCCTTTTCAATAATAATATTATTTTAGTAGGCGTTTCGCCCGGATGTAGGGTAATTGCGCCGGTTTTCCGTCCAGCTCCTGTTTTCGTCCATTTGACCGACTTGCCACAAACAAATACGGAAAATTAGAATACAAACCTAACTTTCCGTGCAAGTTTGGACTTGTTACAATCTATAATATCTAAGTAACAGTTCTGCCTGCATGAAAATGTAATTTGACAAGTAATAACATCAAAAAAATCTACGGAAGTTGCTGCTGCACACAGGTGAATGGAAAACGTCGTCAAGTTAGAAAAAAAACGTGCCGGTAGGGAACTTTCATGATATGTTTAATTACTGTTTTAGCTACTTTACGTAATGTTTTTGGCACGTATGTCTAATTATTAGCATAATAAACACTATTTTAAGGGTTTATTAAAGTTTTTGTATAGAAATCTTAGATAATTAAGTGGACTAATACTAGCATAACAATTTTGCAAGATTTTGGTTTTCGTCCACATGGACGGAAACCCTGACACCTAGTTAATATTTTTAATAATCATTTTACTTCAATGGACCTACAAAATACAATGTTTTTTCTTCCAATATGATCTTTATTGCTATTACTTTAAACATTTTAGTTTACGTCCACTTTTTAACAGTGAAAAACCCATAAAAACCGTTAAAAAGATGTGGACGAAAACAAAAAACAGCTTTAAACGTTGTTGTGTTTTCGTCCATGACGTCATGAGCAAGCACTGGGGTGGACGAAAACCAAAATTAGCTATTCCTGTAGATTAGTTTTCGTCCATTTATCCTTCGACCTATTGCAATATTTTCCTAAATTTAGGTAAGAAACTTATTTAAATCTTTTTGATATCATTTGAAAGCTAACAAAATTACCTTTCAAATGATATACCACAATCCATAGTTACTGTATTGTAGAATTGGTGTTAAGTTAATAATTCAACTGCACCTATTTTTTCTACACAGTGGTCGAAAACTAGCGTACACTCGGACGAAAACTGATTTTTTTGGACGAAAACTAGTGAAATCGCCTCTTTTGCATAAAATATTTTTTATAAAAAAACCCGTGGTATTTACTTATTGTCATATAATATTAACGTAAAGTAGACTATATAAGGACTAAAATGACATATGATACATATGAGTAAGGGTATTTTAAGATATTCATTTCGCATCACAAAGTTGGCAACTCCGATAATTGGACGAAAACTAACGCACTTACCCTACCTATTAAAAGTATTAAAATCGCATGCGAATCGACTCCTTCGGGAACTAGTAAATCTAGTAATCGCATACTACTAGTTCTCGAAGGAATCGATTCGCACGCGATTTTATACATCCGGGCGAAACTCCTACTAAAATAATAATTATTACTGAAAAGGGACGTTTCGCACATTTGTGCAAACGAATTTCGTGCGAATCGACTACTAACCCGAACGTACACGTACAGCGTTAAATAGACCTCTGTGACTGGTTCGTGTGTCACCCTGTGCGTCCACGCGCACTGTGAGACCTCATAGTAATGTTTGTGAATACGGACGTTTAGGCACATCTGATTACACGTTTTTGTTGAAAATTGACGCTTATTACAATTAAATAAGATGCTTGATGTGTCATCCGTAGTTTTCATTGTAATAACGACAACAATTTGAACAATGACGTCACAACAAACGTTTAGTCATTATTTAAGGAAGACACAAACAATTCAATCAATTTTAAGCAAAAATAACATATTTTTGATCCGAATTAGGAATATCAACAAACAAACATATTGCTATGAGGTCTCACAGTGCGCGTGGACGGTGACACACGAACCAATCACAGAGCTCCATTCAACGCTGTGCGTTCGATTTGCTGCTTCACTTAAGCAAGCATCGTTTGTGAATACGGGCGTTGGTCTGTGCCTGAGGCATGGGAGCGGCGAGGGGTTTTTTGTTACGTCAAATGTCAGCGAGACTTCAAATTTGTATGCTCTGTCAAGTCATAATGTCAAAATCACCCCTCCCTCCCCTCCCATACCTCAGGCACTGACTGAGTTAAGAGTTAGACTTATAACCCTGTATCAACAAATATTTGTGGGAAAAACCAAACCCAAAGAACTATAAGCTGTATTTACCTATAAAGACACATCTTTTGGTCTTGTCATCATTGCATGCATTACTTGTTTATGTAAAGATGTGTTGTTGGTAGATCTTTGTCAATAAATAATAATAATGTGGGACTTCGTTCGTTTCAACCTAAGTCCACTGCTGGACAAAGGCCTCCCCCAAGGATTTCTACAACGACCGTCTTGCACAACATCCAGGTGCTTTCCGCGAACTTCACCAGATCGTCAGTCCACCGAGTTGGCCTTGGTTTAGCGCTACGTTTTATGATTTTTACTATGTGCCGATTGAAGAATCGAACCTAAAACCTCCTAAAGAGTATTGCTGTCTTACTACTGATCCAAGGAGTTTTGAAATTGCAATGCATGTTTTTAGCAAAATACATAATACATATTATAAAAACTACCTATTTATTTGGGAATAGTACACATCACAATATCATTGAGGTTACAAAATGGTTTTGGAAGATTTTATCAAAATTTTGGTGACTACAATGTTTATGTACCTACTATTATCAACGCTGTCATTATTTTTAATTATACATAATTCATTAGTATAGGTACCTATTATCTCTATGTAACCACATACAACAATTATTCAATGAATTTATGAATTTAATATTATTAATTTGATATTGCAAATATTTATGTACTAGCGGCCGCCCGCGACTTCGTAACTACGCGTGGACTCCGTTATACCCCCTTAGGGGTTGAATTTTGCAAAATCCCGTCTTAGTGAGCACCTACGTTCTAAAAGGAACCCCCATGCAAAATTTGTAGTTTCTGAGATTTCGTGATGAGTGAGTGAGTCAGTCTGTCAGTCAGTCAGTGGGCTTTCGCTTTTATAGATAATATAGATTTAATTCCAACTAGTTGGGACATGTCGTCGGTCCACCTTGTAGGTGGACGTCTCACGCTGCGTTTTCCGGTACGCGGCCTCCATTCCAGAACCTTTCTGCCCCATCGGCCGTCAGTTCTGCGTACATCGTAAAGGTAGCAGGGAAGCGCTGGACGCAGGCCGCTACCAATCGATCAACGTGGAAAGCATTGGGGGAGGCCTATGTTCAGCAGTGGACGCCTATGGCTGAAATGATGATGATGATGATGATGATAAGTTGGGACATTGTAGGCTTGGTACAGTCGTTGAATAGTTCGTGACACTCAAAGTGGTTCAAAGTTGATAACACAACCTTATTTCAATGAGGGCTATCGTTTTAGCGCTCACCAGTTAGCGCCACTGTAGAGTAAGGTCCTGTCACTTGCTAGTAGCGAAGACAGTGGCACCAACTGGTGAGCGCTACAGTGGTAGGAGGACTATCGCATTTGCACTCATCAAGATGGCGCCACTGTAGAGTAAGGTCCTGTCAATCGCCAGGGGTGCCAACTGTTAAGTATAAAAACGATAGCCCTCATTGTAACAAAGACGTGTTGCGAACTTTTTGGCTACTTTGGGTGTCACTAACTATTTGACGCTGTACAAACTGGTGGCTACCTGATTCTCAGTAAATTAAATTTGACTCTGTGCTCCGTAGGGCAATTTGAGTCGTGTCGAATGTCCTTTAATAGACTGTAAACAACTTACAAAAGAACTTGCCATTCACTGGTAGAGTTTTATTGACGTTCAAGCGAATTGTGTTGTAATTGTAGATATTGTAGATCCTGGCTACACAGGAGTTGCAGCGGTGGGGACGAGAGGTGGGAATAGTCCTATTAAAAGACTAGCTGTACTTGCGACTTCGTACGCGTGAAAAGTTTGAATAATGCTCGTATTTCCCGTTTTTGGAACATTTTTCTTTACTGCTCCGCCCCTATTGGCTGAGGGTGATGCATGCATTGAATAGAACTCTGTGATTAGTTCGTGTGCAACCCAGTGCGCCCACGCGCACTGTGAGACCTCACAATAATGTTTGTAACTTTGGACATGTCTTTGTGGAAATCCTTGGGGGAGGCCTTTGTCCAGCAGTGGACGTCATTCGGCTGAAACGACGAACGAACTAATATTTATGTACTGTTGACGTTAGTAGAGTTTTACGCCCGTACCCCCAAACATTACTATGAAGTCTCACAGTGCGCGTGGACGCACAGGGTGACACACGAACCAATCACAGAGCTCTATTCAACACTGTGCGTTCGATTTGCTGATTAACATAAATAAATACAGGCGTTAATTTATTTCTAAGATCTCTCATTATAATCGCGTGCGTGTATTTTTGTAATTTATTTATTTATTTAATGCATGCTTGGGTGCAGTCATTCAACCGTATTTAGATGGGTAGATAAAACTACGTATATAACAATCATCTTACTAACCTACTATTACAATAAACTAGCTGTGCCCGCGACTTCGTACGCGTGAAAACCCGTTTTCGCAACATTTTTCATTTTTGCTCTGCACCTATTACTCGTAGCGTGATGGTGAAAGAATTTTTCAAATCGGACGGATAGTTCCTGAGATTAGCGCGTACAAACAAAGAAACAAACAAACTCTTCAGCTTTATAATATTAGTATAGATGAAATAATAAATAGCTGAAGAGGTCGGACTGGCCGACTCGAGATCCGAGGAACGCGGGTTCGAATCCCACCGCTTGACTATTGTGGTGAGCCCACTCGTAACACAAGCTTATTTAGCTTAACACGAGGGGCTAACGGGACTATTAGTAATTTGTGCAATACAAATTGCTAATAATCTTTTGAAAAATGCGAAAGATTCTGAGGATGCAAACTTGCAACTTTTTCACGCAAGAACTGTAGAACGGATTTTTATGGAACTTTGCAGAATTATTATTGTTTATAGCGCTCAAGCTGAAAATTTCAATTCAGGAATAGAGGGTTTGTCTGTTTCTTACGATTTTTGATTAACCAGCTGTATCAATTTGGTTGGATGATGTTTCGTATAGAGCTAATTGTATGTAGGTAGATAGAATAATTATGGGACTTTTTGTGAAAAATACTAAATGGATAAAAGTAAGGAGCATGCCAATTTTCTCATATTATGTCTAAGAAAATTTATAATTAACTAATGCTCTTGATAATAATTATCTTGCTCTGTGAAATACCGAAGCTTGTACGAGATAATTATAATAAAGCTAATTAATTATCTAAAATGTAAACTAAGTGCGTAGCCCTATTTATTAATGCCAAATACAATTTCTTTGTTTTGAATTCTGACGAAAAAGAATACCCAATTATGGCATAGGAAGCCTATGGTCTAATTAGAAAGATAGGGCATTATAGATTCCTATGCTATACTAAACTTGACCTTCACTGGTTGGGTGGGTTATTGGCGGTCAAGCTGTAGATCCTGGCTATACAGGAGTTGCAGCGGGGAACGAGTAACGGGAATAATCCAGGAGTAAACTATTTAAAAACAAACTTACTGCTGTAATATTTCTTATCCGACTGCCGGCCCCAGCACAGCACCGACCACTGATTCTTCACGCCAGCACAGGTGAACCTGGCTTTTCCGCATCCCGCACAACCCTGAATATTCGCCAGAACCGTATCCTCTCTGATGAGGACTTTGCCTAAACCATTGCTATGAGGAGTGAGCACCACGACTTTCTCATCTTTTGGCAGCATTAAAGTTGTAGACGTCACGGATTCAAGATTTTTGTGCTCCATTTTTGAACGAAACTTTTTGCGTTGATGTGCGCACGCGACGACCAGACACGGCGCAGTGCGGTGCCCAACTGAAGAAGACTGAGGCGTAGGGTCAAACGGGGTGACAGATATCGTTGTTTTTTAATTGCTATCAGTGTATATGGGTTATCAATGGAACCGTCTGCGAGTCGAGTCTTTTTGTAAGATTTCGTCATTTATTTTATTTGTTGGGAGGAAAACGTTTCTAGTTTTATGTTGGGTTTTTTTATAGATTTTACCAGCCGCTACCAACCGGTCAGGAAATAATTGGGGGAGGCCTATGTTCAGCAGTGGACGTCCTGTAGCTGAAATGACGATGATGAGTAGATTTTGCCCGCGGTATAGCCTGAAATTCAGTATAGGTACTTATCACAGATGTAGGATATGGAAATGATTGCTTCAAGACTTTTCATTCATTTTCATTCAATGAAATGATGAATTGTTTTTCTTGAGCTGACTTGACTGTGACAGATCGTTATAAATTATAGTTTAAATGTTATTCTAATGTAATAAACAATAATAGGTAGGTATCTAGTGTAAGGTTTCACCAAAGTTCGTTCAGTAGTTTTTGCTTGAATGAGTAACAGATACTTACCAATATTCACAAACATTCACATTGCTAGTAAGATAGAAAAAAGGTGTTTATGTAAATAACAGGCGAAGTTGATTGACAACAGAAATATTATAATTAAATGTAGATATAGTAAACAATCGGGCACTGTTACTCAACCTTTTGGACGACAATCGTGTATAAAATACTTAGCGATTCTTCATCATCAACATCATCATCATTTCAGTCGTACGACATCCACTGCTGAACATTGGCCTCCCTGTCTCATCTGTGGGCCCCCAATGCTTTCCATGTTGATCGATTGGTAGCGGCCTGCGTCCAGCGCTTCCCTGATATCTTTGCGATTCTTCCCTTTATTTTACTCCTCTGGGTATATTGCGATTTATATGTATAGCGATGTATATTTTAAAGCCTGTAAACCTTTGAAAAAGAGGCTGACAATAGTGACCGAGTTTCTTGCGCTGCTTCTTCTCAGCACTGGCCCATTTATTGTCCCGAAGCAGTGGTAGGGTTAAAACTGGGACGTGTAAAAGTGCTTTTTAAAAGCTGTTTGCATAAATAAGTTAGTGAGTTTTATGAGTTTTTTTTATGTAAACAGATTTTAAAGAAAGAAAGAAAAAGAAATGTTTCAAACATTCATTAAGGCGATTTTAACGCTGGGAAGCGACCTGTTCCAGACAATCCAGCTGGTTCAAATAAAATACATCTAAGTACTAAGTTCATTGCCTTTTAAATAACCATTTATTTTGTCATCATCACTACATAGTATATAAAACAAAGTCGCTTTCCGCTGTCTGTCTCTATGTATGCTAGATCTTTAAAACTACGCAACGGATTTTGATACGGATTTTTAATAGATAGAGTGATTCAAGAGGCAGGTTTATAATACTTAGCACCCGTGCGAAGCCGGGGCAGGTCACTAGTTTGAATAATTTATTTATAGTGAACGCTTATTATTAATATTTTTTCTTAATCCTACTACAGTTCGACTACCTATTTATTGCCTAATTATAAATTCTAATAGCACGTGAAGGCAGGTCATTGATATTTATTAACATAATGTATTATTGATATTTAATAACATGATCTACAATATTAAAAGAAAAATTGAGTAAGGACTAAGGATACTCTACTGGTAAAAGTGACTGAGTTTCTTGCGCTGCTTCTTCTCAGCACTGGCCCATTTATTGTCCCGAAGCAGTGGTAGGGTTAATACTGAGACGTGAAAAAGCTTTTTTAAGGGCTGCAGCTTTGCGCAACCAAACGGTCACCAGGTGAGTAACTCTCTATAGAGCTGTATACATTTTGTTGGTAGCCGGCGACTGGTTGCGCCGCCATGGGGTCTCGGTGAAATATAGCCCTAAAAGTGTAGGATGCAGAGAATAATCTAAGACTTATAACTACCTACAAAGCAAAAAACTTTTCTTCTGCTAATAAAAACTTGGCAATTTTGAAATTCATCATCATCATTTTCTACAAAGGCCTCCCCCCAAGGATTTCGGTCCTGCGCTGATTTGTATGAAGAATCGGCCGATACCAAATCGGTGTAATGTGCGCACTTTCATACATCTCCATTCTCCATACTGATTAACAGCCCGACCCGACTATCGTCCAACTAAAAATCGGTGGTCTGCGCACACCGTTGATTTTTAGTTGGCCGATAGTTGTGCCCGCTTTTAATTTGTATGAAGAATCGGCCAAATCGAATCGGCGTAGTGTGCGCACTCCCATACATGCCCATACTGATCAACAGCCCGACCCAACTATCGGCCGATGAAAAATCAACGGTGTGCGCTGTAATAAAAACCCATAAAACTCATTTTGTTTTTAAAGCCTAATAAACCGAAGCTGATGGCTATAAAATATGGTAATTATATTGCTAGATGAATCTAGTTACTCTATCTTTAGTTTATCAAGTCTGAAAGTGCGCTTAGTTTACCAATCCTTCATAATCAAAGGATTCGGTCATTCGTTCGTTTCAGCCAAATGACGTCCACTGCTGGATAAAGGCCTCCCCAAGGATTTCCATAACGACTGGTCCTGCGCTGCCCGCATCCAGGCTCTTCCCGCGACCTTCACCAGATCGCCGGTCCACCGTGGGAGGCCTGCCCACGCTACGTCTTCCTGTCCGTGGTCGCCACTCAAGAAATTTTCTGCCCCAACGGCCATCGTCTCTACGAGCTATGTGCCCCGCCCACTGCCACTTGATTTTAGCAATTCTGCGAGCTATGTCGGTCACTTTGGTTCTCCTCCGGATCTCCTCATTTCTGATTCGATCACGCAGGGAAACTCTGAGCATAGCCCGCTCCATCGCCTTGAGCCTTCTTATGAGGCCCATGGTAAGCGACCACGTTTCAGATCCATATACCTATTGGCAGCACAGACTGGTCACAGACTTTTGTCTTGAGACACTGCGGTATTTCGGACGTGAGCATATCGCGTTTACCAATTCTTTAATATCAAAAGGATTGTAGATATAATTTTAAACTATGGCCATATTTAGATAAAAAAAATCACGAAAAATACATTTTAAGTCAGGCAATGACCTTTACTTATTTTATCGGCGTCCGCCGAGCCGTTCGGGGTAAGGACACTGCAATCAACCCGAATGATAAGTTTTATAATGATGTATTGTTTAAAATCTTAAATTTTTGATGCGATTAATAAGATAGGTATAAATAAATATCTTTGGTAATTATTTCGTAATATTTCCTCCAAACCTGTATCCACTGAGAAGAGAGTACGGGAATTTATCTACATTAGGCGGTTTTTATCAATGATAGGTTGAATGCATGCGTGATACTGGATCAAACCAAATTCATTTAACTTTGATTGCAGCTCCAATTATTTATATAAACACTATTAATAAATAACCCGGGTCATTGTTCTTATTATACAATGAAGGAACTGGGGCACGGTAAATATCACGACCAATCCCCTTTTCGCAGATTTAAGACTTATCACAATGGAGGAAAATTGATTTTTGAATGGTGAGTTGAGATTATACGCTTCCCGACTCAACTTGAACTTTGAATTGCAAAAATGCAGCGGGAACTGACGCGTCGGGGCATTGACTTCAAAGAATTATTGATACTTGATTCAAATTCTAGTTATTGTGCTTACACCAGCTCGCACTAAGCGTTTCGCTAACTCCTTTAAAATGCGAACAGCTAGAAACTAAAGCCCGTAGAATGGTGGCGGGGCACATAGCTTGTAGTGCTGATGGCTGCAGGGGCAGAAAAGTTCTCAAGTGACGACCACGGGCCGGATGACGCTGTGTGGGTAGGCCTCCCACTAGGTGGACTGACGATCTGGTAAAGGTCGCGGGAAGTAGCCCTGCGGGCCTAGGGCTAATTTTTGTGGAAATCCTTGAGGGAGGCCTTTGTCCAGCAGTGGACGTCATTTGGCTGAAACCAAGACCGTAGTAGTGGAGTAGTCAGTAACAAGGTACAAGTAACAAGGACAGTTTAATGTGCATTGAATTCAAACGTTTTTCCTGTAAATTACAACAATGGTGTCAAATCCCACAACCGTATCACGAATGCCCAAATGCAAGCAGCTTCCGATGGTCCAGCACATCTAAACACATTGGCGTCTTATCACCTTTCAATAAGGTCTTATTTGCAATAAAAATGTGTAGCCTGACGTGCTGTTGTTTGTACACCACTATCAGTTCTTTGTCGGTCCGTCCCATTCATGAATACATTGATAACAGTGTGATAATGACATGTCAACAATATTTGTTTAGATTTAAGTTTCGCTATTAAATAATTTAATAAATAAGTAAACAAATTAACTCTAAAAACAATAATTATGTATTTATAATTAACGTGATTATCATTCGTGTGCCGGTAGAAATAGTGTAGGATACAAAGGTCATTTAGCCTCCACTGCAGGAGTACGATCCCCTCTAATTTCGTTCGTTCGTTTCAGCCAAATGACGTCCACTGCTGGTCAAAGGCCTCCCCCAAGGCTTTCCAACGACCGGTCCTGCGCTGCCCGCATCCACACGAACTTCACCAGATCGTCGGTCCACCTAGTAGAAGGCTTGCCCACGCTACATCTTCCGGTCCGTGGTTGCCATTCGTGAATTTTCTGCCCCAACGGCCATCGTCTCTACGAGCTATGTGCCCTGCCCATTGCCACTTAATTTTAGCAATTCTGCGACCTCTAATTTACCAGAGGCAAATGGAGGATTTGTTCTATACTCCCCAAGCTGGCCAGACGGGTTGGGGAGACCTGATGTTCGCATATACAGGATGGCCATCATCATTTCAGCCTCAGGACGTCCACTACTGAACATAGGCCTCCCCCAATGATTTCCACATCGCCCGGTTGGTAGCGGCCCTGCATCCATCGCCTGTCCGCGACTTCGTATCTAAGCGTGGATCCCATTTTATTTTAATTAGGGATTGAATTTTGCAAAGTCCTGTCTTTTGTCAGCACCTACGTTCTAAAAGGAACCCTCATGCTTGAGACTCGTAGCACTTGTAGTTTCTGAGATTTCGTGATGAGTGAGTGAGTCAGTCAGTGACCTTTCGCTTAGATAGATTAGTAAAACAAATTGTCACATATCAACAACAGTTTACTTAATTACTTATTTTACAGAGTATTCAACATACTTATTCTTAACAGCTAATTGTCACGTACATTTGACTATGTGGCTTCAGAAAATCTTCAGACTAAAGTACAGTTACGCCCGTATTCACAAACATTACTATGAGATCTCACAGTGTGCGTGGACGCACAGGGTGACGCGAACCAATCACAGAGCTCTGTTCAACGCTGTGCGGTCGATTTGCTGCTTCACATAAGCAAGCATCGTTTGTGAATACGGGCGTCAGCCTCAAATATTTAGTGAAACCCAAAGTAGCCAAAAAGTTCGCAACACGTCTTTGTTACAATGAGGGCTATCGTTTTTATACTTAACAGTTGGCACCCCTGGCGATTGACAGGACCTTACTCTACAGTGGCGCCATCATGATGAGTGCAAATACGATAGTCCTCCTACCACTTTCGCGCTCACAAGTTGGTGCCACTGTCTTCGCTACTAGCAAGTGACAGGACCTTACTCTACAGTGGCGTTAACTGGTGAGCGCTAAAACGATAGCCCTCATTGAAATAAG
The DNA here is from genome assembly GCF_963855985.1 of Ostrinia nubilalis. Classification (NCBI taxonomy): domain Eukaryota; kingdom Metazoa; phylum Arthropoda; class Insecta; order Lepidoptera; family Crambidae; genus Ostrinia; species Ostrinia nubilalis. Next base: position 5,820,874 of record NC_087116.1, on the reverse strand, counting down.
GTTGTGTTGTCAACTTTTTGGCCACTTTGGGTGTCACGAACTATTTGACGTTTGACTCTACATAAGTTAAGAAATAAATTAAATTGTCCTTTAACACAAGGAATATGTAAGATTTTTATTACAATTCTCTAGTGTCAGTGCTTTTCTTTCAAAAATGTCTGAAAATACCTAAGAATAGACATTAGTTTCGTGACGTCACGATACGTTAACATGGGCGCTGGTCATGTGACGTCACGATCTACCAATTCTTTAAAATACAAAGTTTACCCGTCCAATTTAAATACTTGTTTTACGGAAATTCTAGGATTTCACCAAATTGTTTATTTATGAATATTCTTTTTTTTAAACCGATGCATATTCCTTATTACCTAATTCCAAATTAAGAGCGCTCATGCACTGTTTGACAGTATAAAGGTGTATTCACAAAAAAAAAGTTACGTGCGCGGGGCTTACGCAGTCCTTACGTGGGGCTTACGCGGTCCTTACGCGGGGCTTACGCGGTCCTTACGCGGGGCTTACGCGGTCCTTACGCGGGGCTTACGCGGTCCTTATGCGGGGCGTATTGAATAAACCTTTTAATAACTGTCATACGCTATAACGTCGACCGTCACATACCATTATGGTCAACTCATAAAAAATAATTACCTACTTACAAATTAGTGACTCGTAATAAATTATTTATTTAAGTCTGTTGTCCTGCCAACCAAGATCTTTCATGTAGGTATACAGGGTGGAAACGATAAGTTATCTCACTCAATTATTTCTAAACTACCTATACAATATCGAGAAACTGGTTACTGATCCTGAAAGTGTTTCACAAGCTCTATCAAACAGTATTAATATAATAGGTTACATAATAAACTGGATTTCCGAAAATTGAATGTTTCCAGCTTCCATACATCCACTTATCGTTTCCACCCTGTATAGTACTGTGTGCAGTAGACGGTTCACGTTACATTTGTATAAATAAATAGAAATAAATGTGCAACAGTTTAGTTAATTATAACTATTAAACAATCTAACTAAAGTTACGATCAACAATTTTTAAATCCAAAAATAACATAAGTACCTCGATCGTTTCATCCACTCGGGCGCGCCCCAGCAATGTGTGGTCCCGGTCGCGCGGGGTGCGGGGAGTGTGGTCCGAGCAATCCGTAAGGCATTACTGTAGTGTGCGTGTGCACTCATGGAGCATTTAGCGTGTACCGATAACACTCAAACATTAGCGGAAGAATGGTGGGGCGCGTTTTAGTGGATGAAACTATCTATAGTCGACGGCACATCAACCTATACGATTTTTGTTTTAAAATAGCTCCTGGTATAACTACCCGATTGAGCTAACTGCGTACCTCGCTGGAATGCGACTCTCCCTCGCACTCACCCGCACACCTCCCCGCGATCGTCCCGTCCGTACCAAAGCGGTGATGTGACGTCACGGCTGCCAGGTGCGCAGTTAACGCGACCAGATTGTGTCACCGTAACATTGTGAATTCCGTCAGTTTATAATATAACACGTGAGATTGTAAACTAACAGTGGGTTAGGTTAGGTTAGATTGTAATCTAACTACGTCAGATTATAATCTGACGGAATTCACAATATTACGGTGACATATACATACATACATACAAGATGCTACGAGTATGTTTAGCTCCTATATTACAAATTGTCTAGAGACTCATCTGTACGTATAGATAGAACAAGATTTGTTTTAATTACATAATTAAATATTACAATAACTGAACAGTTTCAACAAATTAGATAGAGGTAGTAGAAGAGATGAAAAAAGATTTGTTTACTTAAAAATAAATTATGTTTTAAATTATTATTCGACTTATCGAAAACTTAACTTTAAAAACCTAACTTTCCGAAAGTCTTATTTTCCGAAAGCTTAGTTTCCAAAAAACTTATTTTCCTACAATCTTTCTCTCCAAATCTTACTTTTCCGAAAACACAATTCATACCCTAACTTTTCCGAAAACTTAATTTTCCGAAATCTTATTTTTTTTTAAACCTCACTAACAATTTACAAAGTAACTATTATAATAACATCCATATAATCTATGACGTATCTATCTATTTATTTAGTAACAGTTTTGGACCCTTGGTTTATAATTGGGCGAATTGAAAACGTTAGAAAAACAAAATTTTTAATTATTCTTGATTATTATTATTCCGACCACCCCATCAAAAATATACGATCGGATAAGTGTGCCCAAAGCCATGTATTTTTTACGGTTAATGTGATAAATTGAAAATAACCACATTAAAATAACCGGTTATTATGAATAATTACCGACAGTCGCGGTAAAAGTGATAAATTAATCACATTTAACTGTGATTATTTAATAATTCTTCTTAATGTTTTGATTTAAAGTGAAAAATAGGTTAAGGTGCGGCGGGGGCAGCGTTGCCAGTTTTTTTTTTCGCCAAGTCGGGACTTTGGTACTTTTTGAGTGAAAATAGCGGGACTCTTCCGTCAGAAGCGGGACATAGTAAAACAACGTATATAATCAAAGGTTTTCAAATATTTATCTTTTTATTTGACTTAAAATTACGTTTACGTGACAATATATAGCAAAAGTAGCCATAGAAAATGGATTTTAACAAAAAAATAATATTTTAAATCAGATTTACTCTATCGTTAAATTCGTCTTTAGTTAGAGTAAAATTAAAAATGTTTTATTCTTTAGAATAATATGGCGTTTCAAACAATAGTTTGGTGAAGTGAGTGTCTCTCTCCGAAAAGCGGGACCGAGCCAGTCCCGCGCGGGACATTTAAATTTGATTTAAAAATCGGGACGTCCCGCCAAAATCGGGACGTCTGGCAACGCTGGGCGGGGGTGGCCCTTGGGCCACCCCTAAGCCGCCTATTTAGTTTTATACACACATAAATGACCTCATATTAATCACATTTACCAAATCATGCGGTAATTATTCATAATAACCGGCGATTATTCATAATTTTCACATTTATCACTTTGACCGTAACATATTCATTAGGCAACACTTGTTGATAATGTTTCATCATCTCTGTAAACAGTTTATAAACAGTCCATAAACATAGGTGATGAAACATTGTTTATGATACATGTTGCCGTGCTCCCCGCTATGAGGGGAGAGCAAGTGTGGACGGTCAAGTTTCAGAAACCTGTGTTTATGGTAAACTTGTTTCACATTAGTCATAAACAGTTTATCAACAAATGTTGCCTAATGAATACATGGCTTTACAGTATGGAGTTTCATACAAAGATAACATAGTTGATACGGTTACGATCCCTTTCCGGGTTGATAGGTGTGCTACGTCCTTTATCGTGCGAACTATAACCTGAGTAAATACAAATGAGTAGGTCATCTTCATAGAAACGCACGCAATTTTGTCAGTGTGTGCGTGCGCGCCGCATACGTACTTATATTGGCGCGCTCACACACAAACCGCGCTCGGTGCGTTTCTATGAATATGACCTACTCATTTGTATTTACTCTGCTATAACGTTCTGGAATGTCAGTGTGTGATGGGGGGTGATGACGGTCGTTGGGCGACCGCCACATGAGCGTCTAGGCCATCAGAAGCGCGTGAAGTCCGCCGCATCCAGGGAAGACCGACGCGATCTGAAAAAGAAAGAGTGTAAAAAAGTGCTACGGGACTATTCCCACCTCTCGTTCCCACCGCCAATAAAACAGCTAGCTTTCGTCTTGAATGCAGGAACATATCAGGAACTTCCCTTCTAGCCAAATTACTTTTTTTTTGCTCCGAAAACGGGACTATTTCTACCTCTCGTTCCCATCGCTGCAATTCCTGTGTAGCCAGGATCTACAGCTTGACCGCCAATAACCCAACCAGTGAAGGCCAAGTTTGTTCCGGGGAAAGTTAAACTGTCATTGGACCCGCAACGAAATTAATCAGAAGAACATAGGAGGAGTTCGAAGTTAAGGTTCGACTTCCGTCCATTGCAAAGCGGATGACAGGAGTACAGGACTTATGTTCAGCAGTGGACGTCCTGTGGCTGAAATGATGATGATGATGAAGAATTGGAGAATGTCCTCACCAGAGCCACTATCACTCTTCTGCGTGATCAGCTGTCTGTACTCAGTCGACAGCCTCCGCCTTCCATGTTCATATTTAGCTTCTTTAGCCAGCAGCGCTTCCCTCTGCATCTGGGTTCGGAGTTCGCTCGGGACGTCAGGGATGAAGAGCTGCATGAGCCCGGTTAGGCCGAAGACCACGTGCTGGAAAAGATTCGTTGTTAAAGCGGAATTCACTAAATTCTAGTTCTTGTGGACGACTTCTTGGGATAAGAGCTGAAAAACAAATTAATAGTTTAAAAAGCAAAAAACACGCTTTCAATCACTGCACTAAATCATCTAGCACTAAAGTACTCGAAAAGACAAATCCAATGAACCCAAACTCGATTCGATTCCGCTGTTTCGTTTAGGAGTTCCTATGGCTACCTTCCAGTCCCATCATCAGACCAGCTCGATGGTACCATAATATTGTATTGTCATCTATTGTACATGTAATTCTGATTCTACTAATACTATTTTTTTTTATTTGCTGGCGTCAGTGCTAACTTTCAATTTCGAGAACAACCAAGATTTCATCTAACCTATTCGGCACTTTTAATCTAACGTATTTAAACGAGCAACGGCTATGATGTCACAGGTCTCTAAATCATGATCCAACTTAACATTAGAAGTAAAATGATAAAATTGAAGTTGTTTTTAACCCTCAACCGTTATGGTACCACACACCTTACCACATTATTTCGAACTCACTGGCTTTGTGGGTCCAAAAACAATGAAAAATTTGAAATTTCTTGCCTGATTCTTACCTCAAAAACCACCACAAAGGCCAATCTCGCAGCGAACACGGTCATTAAAAGGACATTGTCAGAAACCGCCTAAAAAACCGCCCAAAAACATTAACCCATCATAATTATTTTCTATTTTTTTTAATACATTAAGCACCCTTTCATTCTAATGGACACTTAAGCATTGAAAAATTAAATAAATAAGTCTTTTAACGTTTATTCTATAATACTATTACAACTTCCGGACGTTTTGGTGCGTGGCATGGTCTAAAACCTATCAAGTTCCATAATTTTTGCCGATAAAATCTGTACGAGGCATTACCGTACTTTATTGCTGGGAGTCCATGTATAGTGATGTTCCTGCGGCCATCATAGACAATAAAATATCGATTTTGAAAATAAAATAAATCGATTAAACTGCTTTGAAGACTAGATTTGCGTTAAAAGCTAAAAAGATATTCACAGTTTGACACTATTACAAGAAGATATCTAAAGTGTCCAACTGGTCGAAGGTCGTAAATAAAATAAAAATAATTAGGACCATAAACTGATATTCATGGTATCATAACTGTAAAAGTGTCAGAATCCGATGTTGAATCCAATGCCAGTTGAAGTGTGAGAAACATATATATATTTTTTTTATGTGACAGGAGGCAAATGAGCAGACGGATCACCTGATATCAACCTAGTATAGTTGCCAGTCTCTCATAATCTATGCCAATGAGGGTTTTCGCGATTGAAAAATCCGCCAGATGGCAATACGTAGACGTGAGGTCCAAATGCTGCATGATTGGTTATTTTTGACATGACACCAATCATGCAGCATTTGGACCTCGCGTCTACGTATTGCCATCTCGCGGATTTTTCAATCGCGAAAACCCTCATTCATAGCACATGTATAATAATAGACCAAATGAACTTTTATAGATTGTGAAAGAGAAGATAAAGATTTTATTATTTTATTAAAATCTTGCCACGAGGTAGTTTTTCAGTAGAAACCAGGATTGGATAATCGCTACAGGCAAGTATCAGAACATTTTATAAATATTTTTAATCGATTATATCCATGTGAATCGTTTTAATAAATTGTCATTTTACTTTTTCAATTAAAACTTTTTCAATCCCTAGTCTTGTCAAACTGTCATAATGTCAACAAATTATAAATGTCACGTCAGTTGACTCAATTTCAGTCTTCTGTGCGTTTATTGTATTTTTATTTCAATGAAATAGTGCTAAAGGGTTAGTACTAAAACTGAAAGCCTTTTTTCAGAAAGAAAACCAATGTGGTGCCCTTATTATTCATGCTGTTTGAAAGTTACAAGTCAGTGATACAGAGTTGCCGACATTATAACTCCGTAGTGATACCATACCAAAGAAGAAGTTTTCCTAAACACTTGTGTTGTTTTTATATGTGATCGAATAAAAAGGATTAATTCTACTGCTCAAATGGAATAACTTATCCCAAGAGACCGAATATAAAAAAAACCTCTCCATAGAAATTATCACCATCACGAGGATGTGAATTTTTTTGAGAATTTGATATTGGTCCTGTAAGAAAAGTAGTTGTATTTCAGTAGTAGAATCAACCCTTCTTGTTTCATCAGCAAGAGTAACTATAAAAACGCCCTGTAGGTAGGTATTATTAAGCTGAAGAGTTTGTTTAGTGTCAAAGACTGTCACACAGTGTAACTTAAATTGGCATATTATGATAATGAACATAAAAACTTAAATAAATATTTATGTTAATATTTTTTCTATTTATTTATTTTCCCAAAGCTTCACAGTGACAGCTGAAACAGCAATACTGTTAACAAAACAGTAAAACTAAACTTGGAACAAACTGTTACAAATATGAGGGGTTTAATATTTTACAAATTAAAATAAAACCGCATGTTGCTTTACTTTCTCGTATAGGTAATAAATGTAATTAATGGCTAGATTATTAATGTTACTTTGTTACCCTCAATAGTGAGGAAATCTTATAAAATGGTAACCCTGATTTTTATTGTCATTCAAGTGCTCTTTCTTCGCATAGGCTTCTGTGATTTGGCCAAGGGCCACACACATTGCGATAACATTATGCGACATTGATTTGACAGCAGCGGAGTGAAGTCTTGCGACTATGCAAAATGATACCCTGTAATCGTAGCGCATACAGACATAGACTGGGCGGGGCACATAGCTCGTAGAGCTGATGGCCGCTGGGGCAGGAAAGTTCTTGAGTGGCGACCACGAGCCGAAAGACGTAGCGTGGGCAGGCCTCCCACTAGGTGGACCGACGATCTGGTGAAGGTCGCGGGAGGTGCCTGTATGCGAGCGGTGCAGGATCGGTCTTCGTGGAAATCCTTGGGGGAGGCCTTTGTCCAGCAGTGGACGTCTTTTCGGCTGAAACGAACGAACGAACGATACGTATTACCACTATTTACCAGACATTACTATTTATTGCATACTCGCCGGATTACACGTAGGAGCACGCGCGTAACAGCTTCGGCCTTGCATTATTATAAGATCTTGTTCCGCCCTTTTACGAACTTCCTCCGTGAGGATATCCCCGCCGAATTCTATGATGAACCTATCAAAAGTCATATTCTGCAATGTCAACCCACCACAAGGTGGACCGACGACCTGATAAAGGTAGCGGGAAGGCGCTGGATGCAGGCCGCTACCAACCGTGCGATGTGGAAGTCATTGGGGGAGGCCTATGTTCAGTAGTGGACGTCCTGTGGCTGAAATGATGATGATGATGAAGAAATGAATGAAAATGACAAATCTTCGCACGTGTATAATACCGTGCCAAAGTAATCATATAATTTTGGCACCTTAATAACTATTGCCGTTTTTGTTGTAAAGATCATGCAGCGCTACTTGCGGATATTATTGGAAAGAAAACTATGTGGGCTCTAGATCTGAAGCCGCTTTAACGAACACGAAGTGCTCATACAATGCGGCGTATTTTCTTCCAGTCTTTAGTCAGGACTTTAGTCGAATTAAAACCCCGGTTGAACGTGATATAGCCGCACTAGAATACGATGCTTTTTTGCATAATCGCAAGACTTCGTTCCGGTGTCGACCGAATGTTATCATGATGTATGTGGCCCAGGGGTTACCGTAGCCGCTAAGGTTTGAAACTTCTTGCTTAAAATATTGTAGTCTTTGGCATAGACTACGATGGTAGTCATGGAGATAGGAGTTTGTTATCTCGTGTCAGATGTAAATGGTGAAAAGAAAACTCATGATTCGTGGTATTTTTATGTAATATGTAGGTATTTTATAAAAGTGGAACCCCGAGTGATCTCCAAAACCCATTCTATTATTATATACGATTCGGCTTCGATATCTATAATACAATAGGAGTTTATTTCATGTGTCAGATGACAAGGGTGGAAACAACCTACGATTCATGTTGTTTATTTACGTGCAATATGTGGTCATATTGTAAAAGTGGAATGCCGAGTTGTATTTCTAAAACTTGTTCTATTATTTTATACTATTTGGCTGCGACTCGGCGTGACGACAATACAAAACATTTTTCGCGAATCGGTGTTCATACATTCACACAATACATTAGACGCCATGTTGTCATAAACGACATATTATAAAATCGCTGTGATTTAATATTCTTAATCATTAATTTTATGGCAAGTGTCCATCAGGAATCATTGTTCTTACACACAGAATCGTATTATTTCGCTTTCGGGTAGTAATATGTCAAAATTGTTGGTTCTTTAGGCGAACAATGTATGGAGAACGAACATTGTCCTTTCAACCGTTATTTTTCCATATACATTACCACATTATTTCGACTTCACTGGCTTTGTAGGTCCAAAAACAATAAATTTTTTGAAATTTCTTGCCTGATTCTTACCTCAAAAACCACCACAAAGGCCAGTCTCGCAGCGAACACGTGCCAATAGTGTGGGGATAGCCCGTAGGGGTCCTCATGGTTCGGGGGGTTCCTGTACCCGCGGTAGGCACACGTCGGGGGGTCCACCTCGTTCTCGTCGGCCCCCCAGTCTTCCTTGTAGTCTGACGTGTTGAATACTGAAAGCATTTTCTTCGTTTACCTACACAAACTTTGGCGGTCAAGCTGTAGATCCTGGCTGCACAGGAGTTGCAGCGGTGGGAACGAGAGGTGGGAATAGTCCCGTACCCAAATTTTGTTGCACAAATAAAGGATCTGAAAATGTGGATTAGGCAGGCATCCTACTCGGTAGGTAGATTTGCTGAAAGTCAGTAGTGGAAATCCTTGGCGGAGGCCTTTGTCCAGCAGTGGACGGCATATTGAACGAACGAAAGGTTTTTACACGAATACTTAGGGACTAACATGAAGATTTCAGCACGTGGCGTTGCCCCCAACAGAAGGATAATGCAACTTTTTTCTTGGCGTCAACCAGTGGTGGACCAATGATAGGGGACAACTGGGATAGACTACTTATTTCGTCACAAATGATAAATGTTTTAGACAAAAATACTAGCTTTTTTAAACCTATCCAACAAGGAAATGATGCCAGCATCCTCGCTGCTTACCTTACGCACAGTTTTTAGCTCTCATTTTAAACATTCATTCTGACTTTGAGTGGTATACATAGAAATGTTTAGGTACAGACGACGGCACGTCAAGTTAACCACTGCGGTTTCTTGTGCAGTTGTAATAAGAGCGAATTTGCAACAAAAATGGGTAGCCTGATGTGCTGTCGTGTGTAGGTACATTACTTACGTGACAGCGAGTGGTCTATGTACCCTGCAAGTGTGTTGTCCGGAGAGTACACGTATTTGTAAACCATCCTCGGTATGAAGTCACTGGTGTATGCTATCACGAACGCCTGGAAACATTACAATACCTTAGTTTTAAATAATGTGATATTTCTAGGGGTGCTGACTGATAGACTGGGTATGCTTGTAACAGGTGATGATGATGATGATGATCCATACAACCGATTTTGGCTATATTAATTAATTAAATAATTATTTATTTCAATCACATTGGGATCATATTATTATTAGTTTAGGTTAGTTTTAAATTAAATAAAATAAATCAATAAAATATAACCAACATTACAATTTAAATATTACAATAATTTCAATAATGTCATGGTTATTTTAAATTAGGCAGCACGTGAATCATGCAACAATTATTCATGTACTGACAGTCAAAACGCTCAGAGAATAGCCCAGGATACTGTTTGGGCTCCCTCAGGTCCGGTGCAAAAGGGATGTGCACCTTTTTGGCATCGTTGTGTAAAAACAATCTACGCCGAATTCGGCAAAGAACCGAGACAGCCCCAACAGCACCCTGAAGGCATTATTGAACTGGACACGCAAGGCACTGTACTGCTTTTTAGTTATGCTATGGGGACCACTCCGACTCCTAGCTGTCTTGGCGGCGCTGGTGTGCCCGAAGATGGCTTACGTAGCCGATCTTCGCGGCAAACATTGAGGGCATCTGAGCACGCCGCCAACATAGTTATAGGCTGGTTTTAGTGTCACGCGGATCGTCCGGTGCGGACCCGCTCCGCACGGCCAATCTGTATGAACTTCTAGGGAGCGTTTTAGAGTAATGCGGTCCGGAGGAACCGCTCCGCTCCCTAGCAGTTCATACAGATCGGCTGAGCGGAGCGATCCGCACTGACAGTCCGCGTGACACTAAAACCAACCATAGTGAATGGTAATTGTAACAGGGTACGGTTGCAACTCGACTGTTGCTCAGAGGGTAAGGGGTACAAAGGGAAGGGCATGCGCGCGACAAGATTAGTAAGGCTGTATAGACTTGTCGGCGTCATGTCCTTCTCTTTGTACCCCTCTCATCTACCGAACATTGTATAACATTCGAGTTGTGTAACAACTGTACCCTTTTTTTTTAGCGTCAGGAAAATGTATGAAATACATACCCACCGGTCCGGGGGTTCCGGTGGGTTATGTGGGGCTCGCTCTACCAGAAGGGCAGGGCCTACCCACTAAAAACCTGACGGGTCTCGGGTGGCGCTTAGTGGGGTAGCATGTAAGGTGCCGTTAAGTCGTTCACGGTACGCACCCCCACGCTTTGGCTGCAGCCTCACTCAAACTGTCGCCCTTAGAAGGGCAACTCTCTCCGCACTTCGGGCCTCAATGTTAGGAGGCAGACGCCCCCGCGTCTGTTACAACTGTACCCTGTTACAACTGTACCCAGTCTACTCTACTACAAAAGTAGCCCAAAAATCTCTTTTGATGAACTTTAATTGTAGAGATAGGTAGATTTGATTTTGAAAAGTGCACTTACATTCGACACCACAGCGGCGTATGTGATCCCTCTTAGTATGCCGTACCTGGAAATAAATAATTTATCTGTGTTTAATTACGAACTTATCGATCCATTGATGAGCAGGGAGGCGACCTACGTCACGTTTGCTGAATCATGGACTCCAATCAAGATAATGTTTCTTGTAATTATATTAAGCCCCTCAATTTTCAACTTTACTATGAATTTTATACTAGCTAACTAAAAGGAGTGTCATCATCATCATCATCGTCATCATTATCATCATCATCATCATCATAATCATCATCATGTTAGCCAATGTTAGTCTAGTTACAGCTGGACAAAAGCCTTCAACGATACAAAGCACGATCTCACTCCTCTCGTTGCCTTCTTCATCAGAACAATCTTCGTTCGTTTTAACCAAATGACAGTAATTACTGGACAAAGACCTCCCCAAAGATATTCACAATGATCGGTCCTGTGCCGCCCGCATCCAGGCACCTCCCGTGACCTTCGCCAGATCGTCGGTCCACCTAGTAGGAGGCCTGCCCACGCCACGTCTTCCGATTCGTGGTCGCCACACAAGAACTTTCCTGCCCCAGTGGCCATCAGCTCTACGAGCTACGTGCCCCGCCCACTGCCACTTGATTTTAGCGATTCTGCGGGCTATGTCAGTCACTGGTTCTCCTACGGATCTCCTCATTTCTGATCTAGCTATGTAATTTATACTTAATCAAAGGAAATTAAAAGAAATACAAAATATATTTTACCAAGCGCCTATATCCTCCACTCGTTCAGCCAAAGGCCTCCTGGCCTGGGTGACCATTTTGTACGCGTCCAGCCTGATCTCAGCAATATTGTTGAGCAGAGCAAACAGCGGCGCCAGTGGAAACGCAGCCACGAATAGAGTGACGAAGCCGTATTGGAGAACTAGGGGTTAAGAAAGAGTCAAATCAATTCAAATAAAGCATCTTAAACTAAAATAGAAAGACACGGGACTTAACGGTCTTTCAAGCCCGCCCGAACGGACGACGCCGCGAGCCGCCAGTCTGCTTGTGACCACGGCTGCAGCATAGCAGCCGAAACGACAAACTGTGAGTACATAATGTAACTCAGTCTTAAATAACCGGGGCTTTCAATTTTAGTTTCAAATGGAACGCATAAGTTTAAAATCTTATAAAGCATCATTAAATTTATTTGCAAATCTTGAAATATACGTGATGCAACATTACCATCATCATTTCAGCCACAGGACGTCCACTGCTGAACATAGGCCTCCCCCAATGATTTCCAGAATCCAGATTGGCCGGTTGGTAGCGGCCTGCATCCAGTGCCTTCCTGCTACCTTTATGAGGTCGTCTTCACCCTTACCTTACCTCATTTACAATATTCACGTTAAAATATTCAACTTGATACACCTTGGCTCACAATAGCGTAACATACCCTTGTCTCGGTATCTCAGTCGTCAGAGAAGTCATTGGCAAGGAAATGATTCAAGGTCTGTCTTGTCAGTGGTCAAAGAAATCAAAAAGAAAGAAAGAATGGTTCAAGGTCTTTGCAAAGTGTAAAAAAAAATTGTAGCTTTCGTTTAAAATATATGTGATGTCATGTCCACTGCTAAATGGGCTATGTTCCCCCAATGGTTTCCAAATCGGCCAGTTTGCAGCGGTCTGTATCCAGCTCCTTCCTTCCGCCATCCTGCAACCTTTATGAGGTCCTGTGGCTAAAATGTTAATAATGATGATGAGATGTACTCACTCATTTCGAGGTACTCATCGAACAGCGCCAGTCGTCCCGGGTCCTGCAAATGGTAGTCCTGTTCCCAGGCCATGTGTGGCTTGCTCAGGTCCCTGGTCACCGCCCGGTGAGACCTCTGTCGCCACCAGTTGTGGAACTTTCTGGAATTTAGAAGTTGAACGAATTAAACTGTGATTTTAGGATGAACAAAAAGAAGTTAGAGTCAGGAATCAGGATATTTTTGCTGACGCTTGGCCTCGTAGTGTTTGTTCGTTCGTTCGTTTCAGCCGAAAGACGTCCACTGATGGACAAAGGCCTCCCCCAAGGATTTCCACAAAGACCGGTCCTGCGCCGCTCGCATCCAGGCACCTCCCACACACAAAGGCGCGCGGTTTGTATGTGAGCGCGCGCCAATAACGCGCGAGCGTGCGGCGCGCACGCACATACTGACAAAATTCAGCGCACCTCCACACACAAAGGCGTAGTTTTTGTACCACGTCAAAAGTCACAGGCACCATGAATATAATTGGTATCGGTGTTTTTACTGCTTATATGTTCAAAAAAGTATAAGGTCATAGCAGACTTATGAACTCGGAAAGGGATCAACACTATATCGCTTTTCGCGAGCTGTCATCACCTTTCGCGCGCTGTCAACCGCTAGGCGAGGTGTTTACGTTACGGTGCGGATAAGTGTGCGTTGCAGTATGAAATTTCATACAAAGAATACTGACCGCCTCGAGTTGATGTTAGGGCGCTTTCACATTAGGGCGTTAGAAGCGCGACAGCAGCGCGGCAGCGGCGTTTTTATAATGTGAAGGCATCCGCTGTCACATAGTATGAAATTTTCGGCAGCGCGTCTGTCGCGCGTTTGACGCGCTGCTGAATCGCCTAAATGTGAAAGCGCTCTTACGATCCCTTACCGGGTTCTTAAGTGTGCTATGTGCTTTATTAGAATCCGTGGTTTAAAATTTTAATTCACATAATGGTCAAATCGTACTACCTATTAAGGTTAATGGTTTTAAAAAGAGATAATCGGTGGGATTTGGAAGAGCTTTTTCCAAATGAAATACAATAATAGCTATAGTCTGGTCCGGGAACGTAGAATTTTGTCCAATGACCCCAAGCTTGCTGTCGCGACTGTGCGACGAGCGCCCGCAGTGAGTGTGCGAGCGCGACAGCAATATAATTACGCGCGGGCGATAAGGATGGGTTAGGGTCATTAGCTTGGGGTCATTGGACAAAATTCTACGTGCTCCCGGACCAGACTATAGGTTTTAAACATCAAATAAGGACAACCACAAACACACACGCACGTACGGGTATCCTAGCTCCAAGAAGTTGTTGAAGCACTGCTTCCCGATCATGATGATGGCGAGCTGGATGCACAGCTCTGACAGACAGCCGGCTGGGTCACAAATGTCGCCCTTGAGTTTGTAAAACTCGGAGCGGCGCGCTTGGTCGTCGCCAGGGTAGTCGTAGAAACGGCCCTGGAGGCAATAGAAGAGTTTTAAAGTCCGTTATTCTGATGATCCACTATGGTTCCGGTAATGGTGCGTCCTGACTGCTCTTGAGTGAGCAAGATGTCGAGTTTGCCGCGCGAGCATATTCGCCCAGTGTGGACGCACCATAAGGCTGCGTTTCCACCAGAGATGTGCAAAGAACCAATAGAATCGTTTAGCTCGCCTCGGTAAATGAAGCGATTCTATTGGTTTTTTACAAACACATCCCTTTCCACGCATACTCGCACATCTCTGGTGGAAACGCAGCCTAATGCAGAATTCATCAAAACTGGACAGTCGTGTGAACCGAGTATGTGTTTCAAATTCGAATTCCAAATTAGAACTAATCGGTTTTTGCTGGATCCTGCAAAACGGGATTTCTCCATGGGAAAAATCCCTAAAAAGGGTGAGATTTGGAAAATCCTTTCTTATTGTATGGGTTCGCAAAAATCGCAATCCGTTCAGAAGTTTGAGCTGTATTATAACAGATGCCTTTTACACAAATAATTTGAAGTAACAATAAAGGACGTAGCACACTTATCAGCCTGGAAAGGGATAGTAACCGTACCAACTCGAGGCGGTCAGTATTCTTTGTATGAAACTTCATACTGCAACGCACACTTATCCGCACCGTAATGTAAGCTCGCCTCGCGGTTGACAGCGCGCGAAAGGCGATACGGTGTTGATCCCTTTCTGAGTTGATAAGTGTGCTATGACCTAAAGGATCGTACCTTGAAAAAAGCTATGTAAATCAAAGAAGAGTAGAAGTTCATGAATTCGAAGAAGAATATCTTGAACGTGTAGGAGTCTTCGTACTCGGTCTGCGTTCGAGGGTTCTCCATGTTAGTCAGGAATACTGCTACTTTTGCGTATATCTGTAAATAAAAGAATGTAATACAATCATCAACATCATCATCTCAGCCATAGGACGTCCACTGCTGAACATAGGCCTCCCCCAATGCATTCCATGTTGGACCGACGACATCATTAAGGTAGCAGGAAGGCGCTGGACGCAGGCCGCTACCAACCGGGCAAGGCGTCTATCTTCTAATCTAAATACATATAAAAGGAGAAACTGACTGACTTAGTGACATATCAACGCACAGCCTAAACGGCTAAACGTAGGCACTTGAAATTTGGAAGGGACGTAGCCTAGGTACCGTAGAGGTGCACTAAGAAAGGAATTCCCGAAATTCCCACGGGAACGGGAATTAGCGAGAAAATCCTTTTGTATGAAAAATCTAAACCGCTTAAGTTAGATGCTTGAAATTTTCCATGCAGGTACCTTAGTAAACTTAAAGCTTAGGTACAACAGGATATTGCAAAATTCCCACGGGAACGGGAGTTAGCGGGAAAAAACATTTGTATGAAAAAATCTAAACCGCGTAAGATAGATGAAGGGGGTAAAACGGGATCTACGCGTACGAAGTCGCGGGCGGCCGCTAGTACTGCCGCTGTCTAGGACAGGCCCGCCACTAGGTGGACCGACGATCTGGTGGTGGGAGCCTGAATGCAGCGTAGGACCGCTAGTTATGGAAATCCTTGCGAGAGGCCTTTGACCAGCAGTGGACGTCATTTGGCTGAAACGAACGAACTCTACCTTAGTGAGTATCATGATGATGATCAAATTGATCAGCGCAGCTGTCATGGTGGTGAAGATTTTCGCGTGTCT
The DNA here is from genome assembly GCF_963855985.1 of Ostrinia nubilalis. Taxonomy (NCBI): domain Eukaryota; kingdom Metazoa; phylum Arthropoda; class Insecta; order Lepidoptera; family Crambidae; genus Ostrinia; species Ostrinia nubilalis. The sequence continues at coordinate 5,804,922 of NC_087116.1, read as the reverse complement.
CTGGACGAAGAAGCCGCTGCCTCCATAGATGACGGACACCATGGATATCCTGTAGATGATGGTGCCTAACACCGCGCCCATTACTATGGTGATCTGAAGCAAGTAAAATAAATGTCACCGGAAAATAACAAGAACCGTTGTACATCATGTAGAGAGATAAATTGTTTTAAACTTTCATGGTCGCTAACATAGTAATTATTTATTGACGGGATTGCTACCATGTAGGTACACACGGCCACACTGTTAACGATCCATTTCCGTTTTTGCTTTCGCTCTCATCAAATGGTGATTCTTTGCGATAGAACGAGACGACCATGACAGGCAATGGATAGTTAACACTGTTGCCGATGGTACGTACCACCTACCTTAATTTTTGAGTGATAATTGTATTATTTTTGGCCGACCAACCGGGCGATATGGAAACCATTGCGGGAGGCCTATGTTCAGCCGTGGACGTCTTGTGGCTGAAATAATGATGATGATCATTTCGAATGGTCGTCAAGGACTAATGCATTTTTATTGAATTTCTTTCCACAAGTGAAATGTTAAATCGTTTAACTCACCATCCATTCTCAAAGTGTTTGGAAAAGCGCCAAATGTAAAAATAGGAGTCATATTCTAATGCGCTTTAGATTTAAATGCAAAAGTGAAGTTGGGGTTATTTAAAACTAGCTTTTGTCTGCGGCTTCGCTTGCTGTTGTAAATAATTGTTTACGACATCTTTGGTAAAGTGGCCAAAAAAATTACCATAAACAAAACAGCCGAACTGGTAGCCACGTATCGCATGGTCTTTTGCCATGCTGGAAGATACGGCTCCTTCTCCCGTGTCACTGGGTTTGTTCTGAAGGTCTTCACTGAGGTCTCGAACTCTGGTCTGGGGTCTTCGTCCTGGAAAAGAAGGTCACGTATGCAGAGCCATTTCTCACATCATTCTGGACTAAAGTCTGGTCGCCGAGCACGTAGAATTACGTCCAATGACCCCAAGCTACCCATCCTTATCGCTCGCGCGTAATTATATTGCTGTCGCGACTTAGGGACAAATTACCATGGCTCCTTTTCACCATCAATTCCTAATTTTTAAGTAACTATGGTAACACGTAACAGGAATTTTGTTTATAGGGGTCACTTAAAATAAATTAGGATTGATGGTGAAAACGGGCTTTAGTCACAGAATAAGTAATAGTACCAAGGTACTTTAGTCTAGCAGTAGACTAAAAGCAATTTTGCTAACAAGATTTGCCTAAAATGATGATGATGACTGGAAATATAGATGAAAGTAGAAATTAACGAGTACCTGATCAACACCTCCCAGGTCCCATTCCCATCTTAGAACTGATTGCTTCCTTTTCCATAGCTCTAGGAACGTTGTCGCTAAAAATAATAAAATAATAAACTAATAGAAAAATTATAATCATTGGACACATACTTAAGACCCATTATAGCAATAAGTGCTTGAAATCACAGCCTGCTAACAGAAAGCCGAAAGGCATCTCTTAGTTCTACCTTTTCAGACAAAAAAAAAATAGGAAAATTCCTTAAAAATATAGGAAAATCAAAAACAATTAAAATACAGAAAATTCTTGGCTACGTGATTTTAATCACACACTTACTTAACTCAAGTAAAGATTTCTGAGGATAGTACTGGCTGCAAAATAAACTTAACGTAACTTAATTAACTAAAAATAGACATAACTTACCCCAAAAAGACATGAAGATAGCGAAGAAAACTGTCGCCGGATTGTCGAAGAGATACGTCAGTTTGGCGAACAGACACGAGTCTGCTAGCGACTGGTACTGGCATGCTTTGTCGCATAGCGGACAGAGGGTCGTGTTGCCAGGCCCTCTGCTGTCACAGATTTCTTTACTGTAAGGCAAAAGTGAAGAAAATTAAGACCAAATCCTCCATTTGCGTCTGGTAAATTAGAGAGAGAGTCGTTCTCCTGGCCACAGGCCTTGTCTCATCTGTGAGTGCGGTAACTAAGACCATAAGTCATTGGTTTTTCGCAAGTACTTAGCCGTTTAAAAAGCGCCTTTACCACTGCTTCGGGACAATAATGTGAGCCAGTACTGAGAAGAACTGTTGTCAGTCTTCTTTGCTAGGTAATAATATCTTTAGGTTTTTTATTACTAAAACCCAAAGATAAAATAGTCTGTTCCTCTGTGGTTAAGGACGCCGGGTGAAGCTCGCTTCCACCTTCGGCTTGCTCATCACTCCATCAGGTCAGATAATCAGGTCTGATCGAAAGTGATGATCAAGCCGAAGGTGGAAGCGAGCTTCACCTATCATCCTCAACCACAGAGGAACCTTACACTCATTATGGGAAAAAAATGTCTTATAAAAATTTTATTTACATCAAGATTTTGCATATACCTTGGAATGTTATCATTAGAGTCCATGCTGGCCAGTCCGTATAAGAAGCATAATGTCCCGACGACCGCTGGGGCATACAGCATCTTCGTATAGAACCCTAGCCAGCAGAAATACAGTCCGATCTTGTCTCCGAAGTACCTCCTCACCAGCCATAAAGGCTGTTTCTTGTACCACTTGCTTGGGCGAGCCCATTCTAGGTATAGCAGCTGGAATGAAAAAGATATTTTAACTAGCGGCCGTCCACGACTTTTTTTACCCCCTTATGGGTTGAATTTTGCAAAATCCCGTCTTAGTGAGCACCTACGTTCTAAAAGGAACCCCAGGCAAAATTCGAAACTCCTAGCACTTGTAGTTCTAGCTTATGACCGCGACTTTGTCTGTGTTAAAACGTATCTTCAAAGAAAGACTTTATAGCATGTACCTCTGTAAAACGGTCTATTCCACTTTGATCACCTGGAGTTAATCACCTTGATGTTCAAGGGTTCTTATTACTGTTACTGTTCTTACCAGCGCCGTGGCCTTCGTCACCGTGGGCCACGGCATATGGTGAATGGGTGGCACTGCTCAGTTTACTCTTGTTTTTATTTTTTCTTCTTCTATTATTATGTGCCACTGTCATGTCTATGTAATTGCCTGTATTTGTGTGATGTCCATTGTAATAAATGTATCTTTCTTTCTTTCTTTCTTCTTATCCATGGGTGATTAAAGGACACCAAGTGTCGCTTGGAGTTTACTTTGATCACCTGGGTGATCAAATCCATTTATCCAGACCTTTAAAATGGGATTAAAGGAAATCCATATTTTTTCTGGGTCTTAAACTATCTCTACATCTCATAAATTATCAGTAGCTTTTGCGTGAACGAGTACCTCACAAAAATTCATCCATCCTCACAAACTTTCACATTCTAATAGGTGGATAAAGACAATGGGTCATGTGGTTCCGGCAGAGTAGAATAGAATCACCCCCATTCTTCCCGTAGATGTTGTAAGCGACTAAGAAACAAATATGCGAACATCAGGCCTTCCCAACCCGTCTGGCCAGCGTGGGGAGTGTAGGCCAAATCCTCCATTTGCCTCTGGTAAATTAGAGCAGCGGTTCCCGAATGGTGGTCCGCGGAACCCTGGGGTTCCGTGGAAAGGCCGCAAGGGTTCCGTAAAAAATATTATCCCACGTTTCGTGACCGACGTTGTTCGCTCGCACCGACTTGTTTACGCTCAAGGGAGGGGCAGGGCGTGCGGGCGGAGTAGTACGGGGGTTCCGCTAGGAAAATGGTATAATCAAAAAAAAATTGGGAAACCCTGAATTAGAGGGTGATGTTCATGCAGTGAAGGCTAAATGAACTGATGATGATCATGTGGTTGAAATGGGTAAAAAGACTAGAGAGGGTCGTGCTTTATCAGATGAGACTAAAGTTCATGAAGACTTATCAACTCGGTAAGGGATCAACACAGTATCGCCTTTCGCGAGCTGTCAACAGCGAGGCGAGCCGTTTACTTTACGGTGTGGATAAGTGTGCGTTGCAGTATGGAGTTTCATACAACGAACACTGACACCCTCGAGTTGATACGGTTACGATCCCTTTTCAGGTTTATAAGTGTCTTTAAAAGACCAATTTTTAAACAATACTCACCCTTCTATCTGTAATAGATCCATCAGGCATGTTCACTTCGTATCTCCCCTCGTGTAGAGGAAAGCAGGCTAAATATGTCCCATCGTTCAGAAGTCTTCTGATGCCCATCTGTGTAAAGAAATATGAATATGTTTAACGCCCGTATTCACTAACGATGCTTGCTTAAGTGAAGCAGCAAATCGAACGCACAGCGTTGAATAGAGCTCTGCGATTGGTTCGTGTCATCGTGTGTCACCCTGTGCGTCCACGCGCACTGTGAGACCTCATAGTAATGTTTGTGAATACGGGCGTAAATTTATGAAAAGCAGGTGAAGCTGAGTCGACAATAACCATAGCTGGGCATTAACTCGTTAATCCGTTAATCGTTAATTAACGAAGTTAACATTTCTATTAACGGATTAACTTTTAAGTTAACTTTAAAAAATGTTAACGGACTCGTTAACTTCCGTTAAATTATCCTAAGTCCGTTAATCGTTAATCCAGTACCTACTATTTACCAAAAATATACAGCAGGCACGCTGAAAATCACTAGAAAAACGCGTTCTGACAAGTACGTTCGGGCTTCCAGAACTTCCAGAACAACAGTTTTTGTAACCAGAAAGAAAAGATATAAAAAATGCTATTTTTTAGGGTTCCGTACCTCAAAAGGAAAAAACGGAACCCTTATAGGATCACTTTGTTGTCCGTCTGTCTGTCTGTCAAGACCCTTTATCTCAAGAACGCGTGGACGTATCAAGCTGAAATTCACATGAAATACTCAGGTCTATTGTCCCCTTTAAGCTGTGAAAATATCAAACTTCTAAGCCAAACCAATCAAAAGATACAGCCGATTATGTCGATATTTTGATATTTTCAACAAATTTTCGACACTCGCAAAGGAATCAAAACCTACAGGATACTTCCCGTAAACTCAGAATCTTGAAATTTGGCATGAAGTATTGTCATATAATGCAAATATAGGAAAAATTGCGAAAATCTCATTTTTTTAGTTATATAATATAATAAAAATATTTTAATAGAATGAAACTTACTACCTTATTTCTCACGAACGAATAAAGGTATCAAATTAAAATTTATACCAAATACCTAGGTCTATTGTCCCTTTAAGCGGTGAAAAAATCAAACTTCTAAATTAACGCGATCAAAAGATACAGCAGATTATACCGACACCTTAGACGAATTTCCGTCACACGCTAGGGAATCAAAACCTACAAGGTACTTCCCGTGAACTCAGAATCTCGAAATTCGGCACGAAGCAACGTTATACAGGGTGGAAACGATAAGTGATCTCATTCGATTATTTCTAAACTATACAAGATATCCAAAAACTGGTTACTGATCCTGAAAGTGCTTTACGAGCTCTATCCAACGGTACCAATAAAAGGTTACCAAATAAACTGGATCTATCCGAAAATTCAATGTTTCCGGCTTCCATACATTTAATAAAACCACATAATATTAAAAACTATTACAAGATATCCAAAAACTGGTTACTGATCCTGAAAGTGCTTCACGAGCTCTATCCAACGGTACCAATAATAGGTTACAAAATAAACTGGATCTATTCGAAAATTCAATCTTTCCAGCTTCCCTACATTTAGTACTGCCACAGTCATGGCACTCATCTCTTGGTAATATTATAGCAAGTAAAGCCTAAAACCAATATTTTTCATGAATAATTTTAAATAAGAATGCAATTTAAAGTACAATTTAAATGTTTATTATTGAATAAAAAAAATTATCACTTCTAACATTGTGTGGCTGACATACATTTAGTATGGAGCCTGAAAACATTGAATTTTCGAATAGATCCAGTTAATTCTGTAACCTATTACTGATACCGTTTAAAAGAGCTCGTGAAGCACTTTCAGGATCAATAACCAGTTTTTCGATATCTTGTATAGTTTAGAAATAATCGAGTGAGATCACTTATCGTTTCCACCCTGTATAGTACAGATAAAGGAAAAATTGCGAAAATGATAAATTTGAAGTTACATAAAATATTAAAATATTATTTTTGCTTACATGACATACAATATTTTTTTTAATAATTATAAACTTACTACCTACCCTTTTTCACATGAACGCGTAGAGATATTAAAGTTGAAATTCATATCAAACACTTCTTAAATCTAATTGCCTCTAAACTGTGAAAAATTCTAAATCAACGCAAAAATTCAAAACGCTGAGAACCTATAATCATACCGCATATTTTGAAATTCGCCACTACTCGCAACGGAATCAAAACTTAAAGACTACTACGATATCTAGTAAGTAATTTGATTTAATACCTCATAAATTGTAAACCGCTACGTTTGTATGGCGGAACCCTCGGTGTGCGAGTCCGACTCGCACTTGGCCAGTTTTTTATTTATTTACATGCTTATATTGACTTCACTTGTTAGTATGTGTGGGACAAATCTTGCAACTGAATTTAAGACCAGTTCTCCTCAACCGATTGAGCTGCAATTTGGTATACTTATGTAAGTACGATGAAAATGCAATGTTGTGGTACCATTGAGCTGGTCTAATGATGGAATCAGGAGGCGAACTAAATGAAACGGCGGAATCGCATCGAATTTGGGTTCATTAGATTTGTCTTTTTGAGCACTTTAGTACTAGATCATCTAGTCCAGGGTCCTGATGATGGAGTCAGGAGGTGGCCATAGGAATTCCTAAACTAAATGGTGGAAACTTATCAAGTTTGGGTTTGTTGGATTTGTCTTTTCGAGCACATTGGTGCTAAATTGTATTGTAATTGAACCAAGGCTCTGAGATTGAGATACTATAGACTAAGAGCTGGTAAACGCCAGACCAACGTCATTTTATAAAAGCTGAAAATTTGTCAGTGTATGCTCCCGATATTAGGTTAGAATGTTGGTGGATTATGAAGTTTGGGTCATCGTGGCTTTGGCAGCTATCCTAAAAAACTGTCTGGCAAGGAGTTGGAACTGTCAAAACTGTCCAACTAAAAAGAGGAATAAATTCCATGCGCGATACAAGCTTTCGAAATTATTTGATGCTTGCATACAATTATTTTTTTCGTTTTATTATAATGTGTTAACGGATTAACGATTAACGTTAACTTGCGTTAAATCTTGCTAAATGTAACGTTTTAACGTTTAACGAAGTTAATTTTTTTATTAACGGTTTAACGATTAACGAAGTTAACTATTTGATTAACGGTGCCCAGCTATGACAATAACCCAAAGGTTTCTGTCAACCGCTGAATTATTACGGCGAATTGAATTTGTCGGAAAGTGCTTCAGGTCATCTATGTATAGTTCTAGCGCATAGCTGAGTCAGTGCCTGAGTTACGGGGGCATGGGAGGGGTGACTAAAACATATGACGTGACCAGAGCATACAAGTCTCAAAAACATCTAGTCTCACTGACGTTTGACGTCACAAAACCACCCTCCCGTGCCGCTCCCATGCCTCAGGCACTGACTCAGTTAAGACCTAGATTTACAGCTTACCTTAGTCTCAGTGTTGTCATATTTGCACCTTAACAATATTTGCATGACTAGCAGACTCCTTTGCGCTGGCGAGAATTGTGTGTGGCGATCTTTTACTAAAAATCTGAAAAATAAAGCTTTGGTATCAGACTATACGACTGAGATGTTAATTTAATATAGGTAGATTGTTTCATCCACGAAGACGCGCCCCACCATTCTTCCACTAATGTTTGAGTGTTCAGTTAAATATCGGTATACGCTAAATCATCCATGAGTGCACACACGCACACGACAATAATGACGCTCGGATTGCTCGGATCACACTCCCCGCACCCCGCGCTTCCCTCGACTAAAAATTGGTGGGGCGCGTCTTTGTGAATGAAATGATCTATACCTTTACTACTTCGGAATCCTCAACCACTGAGGCTGAACTGGCCTTCTTACCTTCAACTGCCAGAAGAATGCTATTAACATTGTTTTTATGGTGACACAGGTAAGATGGGTAGCCACCCAGGCGGACTTTTAACAAGCTTTACTAAAGTCCGGTCGCCGAGCAGATAGAATTTCGTTCAATGACCCCAAGCTACCCATCCTTTTCACTCGCACGTAATTATGTTGCTGACGCGACATCGCAACGGGCGGCCCCAGTAAGTCTGAGTGCGTCATTGGACGAAATCCTATCTGCTCGGCGACCGAACTTTACCAACTAAACCGAGCAGAAAACCATCGATACCTCTGGATTTGAAGCAGGTGGTTTCACCAGACTACAAAGGTAGTTGATACTCACTGTTCCTCTCTTCTCGCTCCCTTCTGTTCTGTGGCAGTATAGAACGAGGGTTCCAGCTCTATCCTACTGTGTTCATATTCATAGATCTGATTCCATCGTCTCCTCCATTTTGTGTACCATTTTTTATCCCTCTCCGCCTGTTTCTCGTCGTTCTGTAGAAAATTTTACCATAAATGTTAATGCCATAAGGCTAAAATCTTTGTCATCATCATAAATAAATAAATAACTTTATTTCAGTAGCAAAGTTTCTTTTAACTAAAAACATCATCAGGGCCTATTAACTCAAAGGTGACTGACTGACTGACATAGTGATCTATCAACGCACAGCCCAAACCACTGAACGGATCAGGCTGATGTTATGATGTAGGCATCCGCTAAGAAGGATTTTACGAAACTCCACCCCTAAGGGAGAAAAACAGGACCCACGCGTACGAAGTCGCAGGCGGCCGCTAGTAGCAATATAATACTCACCCAGGCTCTCACAGAAATAGTTATAAATCTTTTGGTGGGTAGTTTCATCCCAATCACCTCCGCCAGTCTCATCTCCGTCTTCCAAGGTATGTGGATCTTGAGGAACCACGTCTTCTCGTCGAAAGACAGACATTTATTCTCTAGTTCTAATTCTAAGCCTTCCCTAATGAGATTCTCCTGAAATAAGAAATAGTTGAGGTCAAAAAATAGATCCTTGAAGAACTCGATAGATAAAGTTAAAAGTAAATAAAGTCAAAGTTAACAATTTCTTTATTTATATAGACTGTTTAAATATGTAGTAATTAAATATCGTCAAATATTTTGCTCTTGAGGAGCCTCTATATGTCTCATAATCTTTTTACCCTACCAGCGCTTTGAGACCAAGTACTGAGAAGCGCCGCAACAAACTCAGTAACCACTGTCTGCCGATAAATAAACTTATTATAGAGAAAACAGTCATAAGTGACCTGTGACCTTCACCAGATCGTCTGTCCACCTAGTCCTAGGTACTCATGGAGGGTTTAATATCAAAGACGAACCTGAAAAGTCCTCCTATGGTCCCTCTTCTTGGCTTCAGCCTCGGTCATGACCCCGTAGTCTTCTTCCTCATATGCTAACACCATGTCTATTCTTCGTCTCCCGTCTCTGAACATCAGGGACTCTGGGTCCAGGCCCTATGGAAAATAATGGTGGAATCACTACATAGTATAAAACAAAGGCGCTTTCCTGTCTGTCTGTCCTTACGAGTATGTATGCTTAGATCTTTAAAACTAAGCAACGGATTTTGATGCGGTTTTTTATTAGATAGATAGAGTGATTCAAGTCAAGAGGAACGTTTATAAGAATACTTAGAACCCGTGCGATGCCGGGGAGGGTCGCTAGTTTCTCTTAAAATTAAAGGAATACGTGAAAATTGCATTTTCTGGCACTCGAAATAAGTAGTGGTAAATCTAGATAAGATTTTTTTTGCTGTTAAAACTGATTAACGAAAAATGAATCACACTTATGCGGTTATGCGGGTGTTAAAATAGTATTTTTTCAATAGAATTTGAAATGAAATATAAAGGATCTCCTTCACTGATATAATGCCTGCTTGTGTTTCAGCAGTAATCAGCAGTTAGAGGTTAGATAGCCAGTTTCTTTGTGGTTGAGGATTCCCAATGAATATCACTTCCACCATCGGCCTGATCATGACTTTCCATCAGGAGAGATACAGGTCAAGAGCTTAATCGTTATGAATAAAAAAAGCTTTAAAAATATGATGTCAAGGGATAGATAAATACCTCAGGATCTGTGGTTGAGGATTCCGAGTGAAGCTCGCTTTCACCTTCGGCCTGATCATCACTTTCATCAGGTCATAAGCAGGTCAAGAGCTTCCTCGTTATGAATTATAAAAGCTTTAAAATATGAAGTAAAAAAATAGTTGTTAAATACCTCAGGACTAGTCTCTCCCACATTTTCGTCCTTCTCATTTGGGTAATTCGGCAGTGATGGTTTCCGGTCATCTTTGGTCGTGTAGTCTGAACTCTTGCTGTCTGGTTTTGACTGTGAACAAAGAACAAAGGCCTTCTATTTTATACGATAACTTTTATTTCGTAGGAAGGTTCTTAGTTACGTTCTAACTAAGCTGTTGTTGCTGTAATTGTACTAGTATGAACCATAGGGGGCAGGGGTGTCGCGGAAGTCTAAGGCTACGGCCGGGTACTCGCGAAACCCCCACTCGGGCGATGACGGAACGCCGCGGAGGTTATAACGCCTTTTGTCGCGGAGGAAATGCTTTGCCGGGCGCAAAGCAATAGGGGGCAGGGGGAAATCATAATTTTTAAACCCTCCTGCTTAGATCCTTAAGGAAGAAACTTAATATGTAGAGTCATACTTCGTCTATGCTACTTACCTGGAAACTTAGCAGAGGCGTGCCTGGTAACGCTGTAGCCGTGGGTGCTCTATTCTTCGGAGAGAAAGCCCTAGCCATCGCAAAAGCGCTTCTTTTGCGATGGCTAGGGCTTTCTCTCCGGTAATGTCCAAACTCCAGAAGGGGTTGCTGGCCTCCGCTGCCCTCTTTTAAGCACCCATGATGCTTAGCTGGAACGGGACTATTCCCACCTCTCGTTCCCACTGCTGCAACTCCTGTGTAGCCAGGATCTACAGCTTGACCACCAATAACCCAACCAGTGAAGGTCAAGTTTGTCCCCGGGGAAAGTTAAACTGTCATTGGACCCTTGGATGCTTACCTGGAAGCTTGGTAGAGGCGTGCCTGGTAACGCAGTAGCCGTGGGTGCTCTGTTCTTGGGAGAGAAGGCCCCAGCAACCGCAGTGACATTCCTGACTAGCCGCCAGCCAAGCTTCGCTCGCTGCGTTGAGCACCCACTCGAGGAATTCGACTTCAGGTCTTCGCGGAGGATGACCTGGGTTTAAGAAGTTGCTTTAATGAGAAGAACATGGAATGAATTTTGTAACGGGGTCTACATGCTGGTTCGTTCTTTTCAACCACTGCTGGACAAAGGCTTTCCTCAAGGATTTTGGAAAGAAGAGGAGATTAATTTTGCTGTGGAGATAACATTACCCTTTATTATGGACTGTAAAGAAAGTCTCCCAAGGATTTTACAAGCCGTGAAATCGCTATGGCAACTCAATTGACTTACTAAAAATAAACGTATAGTTTATTGCAAACTAATTGGGTTTTCGGGACTAGATAGGTGCTATTTAAGAGAAATTGTGCTACAATATTTAAAAGTTAGAAGCGGGTGTTAGAAGAAAAAATCATGCGAAGAAAAAGATACTTTTCATCAACAATGTATCACGCTTTCATGGCGTTTTGTACAATTTTAATTACATTTAACCGACCTATAGATGACAACCCGATCGAGTTAACTGCGCACTTGGCAGCCGTGACGTCACATCGCCGCTTGGTACGGACGGGGCGAACGCGGGGAGGTGTGCGGGTGAGTGCGAGGGAGAGTCGAATTCAAGCGAGGAATGCTAGCGCAGCTAGCTCGATCGGGTTATAACATCCGAAAGTCCGGTCGCCGATTAGATACAATTTCGTACAATGACCCTAGCTACCCATCCTTATCGCTCGCGCGTAAATATTGCTGTCGCGACTGTGAGACGGGCGGTCGCAGTGAATGTACGAGCAATATACGAGTAATTACACGCGAGCGATAAGGATGGGTAGTTGGGGTAAATGTACGAAATTCTATCTGCTCGGTGACCGGACTTTAGCAAGGAATATTAGAATCTATTTTTGTAGAGACTCTCTTTCATTAGTGATTTGACAGACAAAAAAACACGTGGGGTTTAAACTTCTCCCGATTTTTAGGGTTTTAAATACAATAAACAATAACAATTACAGATAAACATACAAACACAGAGTCTGGAAGCAGTACCTTTTTCTCACTGGTGTCTAGAATGGGCTCACTCTGAAAATATTTGTGATTGGAGTAAAAAAATGTGAAACAAGTAGACAAAGACTTCTTTTTGCTATAAGACAGGCTATAAAGTCCGGTCGCCGAGCACATAGAATTTCGTCCAATGACCCCAAGCTACAGTCGCGACAGCAATATAATTACGCGCAAGCGATAAGGATAGGTAGCTTGGGGAAATGGGGTCATTGGATGAAATTCTATCTGCTCGGCGACCAGACTTTAGTTATTCATTGCATACTAAGAAACTAAATCAAAAATGTTTTAAGGACGAAGCACACTTATCAACCCGGAAAATGGTAACCGTATCAACTCGAGGCGGTTCTTTGTATGAAACTTCGTACTGTAACGTACAATACTAAATTCTCAGTTAATATTCGACTTGGCCAAGATAGGTGCTTAAGATAGTTGGCTTAGTACACGCCTCGCCTCGCGGTTGAATACGCTGCGAAAGGTGGTATTGATCCCTTTCCGGATGATAAGTGTGCTATGACCTTTATTCATACCTAGTTAGTAAATCTTCAATAGCATACAGAAGTCTTTGGAAATATTAATAAAAATAGTAGAGCAGCGTGCTAAAATCAGAACATAAGAAGTCATTGAAATAAATTAAAAACTTTTGATTAAAAAGAAAGATAAGGAAGACTAAGGCGATTATCACACTGCACCGCGCTCCGCCGCGGTACGCGGTACGACAGATTTAATCATTGTTTGCAAGTACCTCAGTTTGTATAGAAAACACGCGCGGCACAACACACTGAAAATGCGTTTGCGCGCGGGATTCGATATAATATGTAATTACGCGGACCGCGGCGGAGCGCGGTGCAGTGTGATAATCGCCTAAGGCTGGGTAAGCTGGGTTGCACAATCTTACTTTAATTTTTCTAACAAACGTCAAAAATCTGTCAAACTGCATACAAAAGCACCGGTTATCGTTATAGTTACGGTCAAAGTTAGGTGGTGCAACTCAGCCATAATTTACTACTTCTGAGAAACGGAGGGATCGGGGATCATGTACACTGGTGAAACGAGCACCCTTGGCTTTGCAAATTAATCAGGGTTCTCTAAGAGGGGGGAACGGGGATCCGACATAAGGGATCGGGGATCGGGTATCAGCGATCGGGGATCAGGGGTCAGAGATTGGGGATCAGGGTTCTCAAAAAGTAACCCCATCTATTCAGCATTGCAAAAGTTATTCACCCTGTTTGCTGGGCTCTCCATGATATCAGCCAGCGAGGTCCCGAAGGCTGCTTCAGGAGCCAGGGTATCAGCTGACCTCCATGGTGTCCTGCCGTGCATGGGGGTACCAGGGAGCGCCGACTCGTGGCTCCTTCTCCTCGGTCTTGACTGGAACAGAAGATGATTTTTTATCCACGTCGAGGAAGCTCTTGGCCTGCATCTCGCCTGATAGAAAGTGATGATAAAAGGCAGAAGGTGGAGCGAACTTTATCCGGAATCCTCAACAGAGAAAGTGGATAAGAGGTAATCGAGTAAACTAAAACTAAGTAATACATCAGAGCCTGAGTGCCCGAGCAACTGCACGCAGGAGGATTTAATGAATGCTGCTGACAACGCCACTCTTGTAGCGGAGTTTTGGGCTGACACTGTGTAGGTTTGTTGTCGACTCGATAAAAAAGGACATTACAGAAAAATATTGTAAAAATCTATTCACTTCACATACCTCAACAAAGACATGAGTAATAAGTTCAATGCGCGTGCCTTATCTAGGTATGCGAATGGATCACAAAGAACTAAACAAAGGAGTACCTTCACTTCTTTCGTATATATTTTTAATTGGGAATGAATATCCACTACACTCCGAGGTCCTAGTATACATACAGGTGGAAAAGAAACCCGTCTGATACAAAAAACGCTTAAATGGTGCTCAAAAAAGCAAAGTAGGTAGGTATAGATCGTGTCATCCACGTGCGCTCGAAAACTATGTAAATTTTTTGTATAAATTGCTCGTATAGTGTGACTTTCCTTGAAAGAATCTTAATCCCCGCAGTGGGCTGCCATTTGTGGTAACACAACAGAATTTAATCACACTGACTTGTGTATGTAGCTATGTACTTTATGTGAATAAATGAATGTGAAAGTGATGACGATGATGATGACCTACCTCATCTCCTCCATCAGACAGGCTCAGCTCAGTCCTGGTGGTAGACGTTGAACTATCCAGGTCATTCCACACATTATGGGCCGTGGTACTGGCTGTAGGGGGCTCGGAACTGGTGCCATCTGGAAGGTAGTTGGAAATTAAATTAATAAGTAATTAGACCAGGGGTTCCCTAACTTATTTGAGACGCGCCCCCTTTCGACCATACAAAAAATTCTGCGCCCCCCCTCCTCCAGTCAAGATTATTTATTGGTCGTATCGAGCAGTCTGGAATGCATTCTCTCAGCGGTCGCAGGCTTTTTTATACTTAAGTACACAGATGGCCCGCGCCCCCCTTTAAAGGTCTTTGCGCCTAAGGCGCTACATTGGGAACCAAGGAATTAGACGGAAAACACAGCGAGAGATGTCCATCCACAAGGTGGACCGACGACCTCATAAAGGTAGCAGGAAGGCGCTGGATGCATGCAGGCCGATATCGACCGCGTAATATGGAAATCGTTGAGGCCTATGTTCAGCAGTGGACGTCCTATGGCTGAAATGATGATGACGAGGCTTCCCCAACCCGTCTAGCGTACATGGGAAATGTTGGCCAAATCCTCCATTTGCCTATGGTAAATTCTACGTTCAACAGTGGACGTCCTGTGGCTAAAACTGAGGACTAAAATGATAATGATGATGATGAAATGAAAATGTTTCTTCTTACCGTCTCTGAGCTCCTTCCTAGCTCGTCCTCCATCATCGCTGTTCCTTCTCGAAGACGACTCGCTCTGTGTAACCTGCAGTCGCTCACTCTCAAAAGTTATTCTGTCCAGCACAGACCTGCTTTTCTCAAAGTCGTGACCTAAAAATCAAAATTAAATTCAAATTCTTTATTATAGGCCTAGTGCTTGAACAGTCAGTGCCTGAGGTAGGTAGGGGAGCGGCACGGGAGGGGTGACATTGATATAAGACGTGACAGAGCATTTGTAAACATTATGGAAGCAATAAACTATTGAGTATTGAGCATACAAATCTGTGGGTCTAGACAAAGTGCAAGTTATAATCGCAAACCAGTCGATAAGTGGTCGAAAAGCCCCTTTTTTGTATGGAGTTTTGACGGATTCGATTTTCGATTCAATCAAAAAGTGTGTTTTGTCTAGGGGGGCAGTAGCCTTATTCACGTAACAAAACTTCATATCGAGTACTTGTTCTATCAAAATGAACCTTGTGAATACAGATTTAGAACAGTTTTTCAATGGGACGACTTCTGAACGTCAGCGAGATCTTGACTGTCAAAATATAGTTCCAAAATACTGGACTGTCCTATCGATGACATTGACAGTGGGGCGCCACCGTCAATACCGGATCGCTGGTTCCGATTTTTGCCATGTTGGAAACCATATAGTTGAAACGATGGTAGCGCCCCCCTGTCATTGAGTTTGGTGGGACAGTTCAGCGTGGGTCATCTATACGTGAATTAGGCCACAGAATAATAATAAGTGCCACTGAAGTCTTGCTGACGTTTTATGTTACAAAAACACCCCCCCGTGCCTCTCCCATACCTCAGGCACTGACTGAGTTTAAGCGAAGACCTGTAAGCCCTTTACAGGCCACTTATATACTTATATACGTCCCGAATTACCAATAAAAAATAAAGGTAAAGGTAGGTAATAAGTAAGTCGCGCAGCGAGAGTTGGTAAACGGGAGTATTCCCACCTCTCGTTCCCACCGCTGCAACTCCTGTGTAGCCAGGATCTACGCTTGACCGCCAATAACCCAACGAAATTAATCAGAAGAACATCTTAGGAGTTCTAAGTTTTACCAGTTTGACGCCCGTATTTACGAACGATGCTTGCTTAAGTGAAGCAGCAAATTGAACGCACAGTGTTAAATAGAAGTCTGCGATTGGTTCGTGTGTCACACTGTGCGTTCACGCGCACTGTGAGACCTCATAATAATGTTTGTGAATACGGGCGTTATACAAAGGTTAACTGTATACATAATGTGGGGCACATAGCTCGAAGAGCTGATGGCCGCTGGGGCAGGAAAGTTCTTGAGTGGCGACCACGAGCCGGAAGACGTAGCGTGGGCAGGCCTGCCACTAGGTGGACCGACGATCTGGTGAAGGTTGCGGGAGGTGCCTGGCACTGGCGCAGGACCGGTCTTTGTGGAAATCCTTGGGGGAGGCCTTTGTCCAGCAGTGGACGTCTTTCGGCTGAAACCAACGAACGATACATAATGTAAACTAACCATGGCCTAAGCCAGCCACCTTCTCCAAACCCTGGTTGAGTTTGCTCAAATGGGCCAGCGCCCGTGGCGCCCTATGCGTGAGAGTGGAAACCTTCTTGACAGCGACCTCTTCGACGCCATTTTCCATTGTTGGCTGAAACAAAAACAATGGACAATCGATAAGTTGGTTTTTGTTTTGTTTTAGAACAAAAGCATCTGGAGGCAATTGTTTTTTTCGTAAGCAGCTTAGGTCACAACTGTTTTTCAAAATAGTTGACAATATTACACAACCGTGCGATGTGGCAGTCATTGGGGGAGGCCTATGTTCAGCAGTGGACGTCCTGTAGCTGAAATGATGATGATGATTAGGGCTCTTTCTCATGAAGACATCCCGTTTAATGAAATTAATTAAATAATATAAAACGAAAATACGACTTTTAGTCGTTCTATAGTCGGGTCAGATTCAAATTTCAAAAGTCTATAGTCTAAGGGGATTCTAAGCCTAAGCGCAGACCACCGATTTTTTGTTGGCCGATAGTTGGGTCGGGCTGTTAATCAGTACGGAGATATAAGAAAGTGCGCACATTACACCGACGGGACAATTCCCACCTCTCGTTCCCACCACTGCAACTCCTGTGTAGCCAGGATCTACAGCTTGACCGCCATAAAAACCCAACCAATGAAGGTCAAGTTTGTCCCGGGGAAAAGTTAAACTGTCATTGGACCCGCAACGAAATTAATCAGAAGAACATAGGAGGAGTTCGAAATTAAGGTTCGACTTCCCTCCATTGCAAAGCGGATGATAGGTGACAAACAAAGATTGAAAAACCGATTTGGTATCGTGCAGATTCTTCATACATTAGACACCGACCAAAGTATCGGCCAATAAAGTCTATAATATCCCAAACATTACTATGAGGTCTCACAGTGCACGTGGACGCACTGGCACACGAACCAATCACTGCTCTATTCAACGCTGTGCGTTCGATTTGCGGCTTCACTTAAGCAAGCATCGTTTGTGAATACGGGCATTAGTTATTCGTGCTATAGGTCATATAGAGGCGTTGCCAAAGACAATATTATTGCTGTCACCACAGGGCAGTTGTTGACCCGAATCGATGGGACACCCACATGGTCACAGTATTGATCCACACCATCACGTAATGATATTTGAAATGGGGTTTGAGTGCGCTATTAATCCATTTAAATGTCGAGGGACAATTTTGTAGAGAGAAGCTTATTTGTTTAGTGAAGTTATTCGCCTGGATTTTTGTTTGTCACGAAAAGTATTAGGGTTAGTGTCTGTTTTTATAATAATAATAATATAATAATAATAATAAATTCATTTATTTGCAAGAACATGGTTAGATTGGTGTTAATTTAGTTAATTCCAGCATATTCTGTCGCATGCGACGTGCAAAAGTTTTTGTTATAAATGAGATGTGGCATGAACATTCATAAATAAATAGGTAGGGTACTTATTGCGACTTGATTTCATTTAAAAAACCACGATAGTCGAACGATGAAGGGCCGACTCGTGATTCGAGGAACGCGGGTTCGAACCCTGTCGCTGCTCGACTATTGTGGTGAGCCCACAAGCATATGTAGCTTACCACGAAGGGTTAACGAGACTATTAGTAGTTAATTTGTATTTAAAATTTTCTAATCTTTTATAAAAAAAATATAAATAAGAATTGTTAAGATCAGGAACTTGAGTTTCGGAGTTTATTGGTTTCTCGCGCAAACTTTGAGGGCCAGTTTCTGAATTCAGATTTTTTGTTTGAGCGTGCTCATCTTATCAAGTAGGGTATAGGTAGGTACCTATAAACTTTTCATCTTTGAGTAGAAGATTTTTCTCAGAGATGCGATTTTCGTTCAATTGAGATAATTTTACCAATAACACATTCAGGTGCTTCCCGCATTCGCATGTAATATCCTACTAATATTAAACGCGAAAGTTTGGATGTCTAGATGGATGTTTGTTACTCTTTCACGCAAAAACTACTGAACGGATTTTGATGAAACTTTACAGTATTATTGTTTATAACCCAGAATAACATATAGGCTATAATTTATGACGATATGTGACAAACTAAACTTCACGCGGGTGAAGTCGTGGGCAAAAACTAGTAACATTATAAATTCAACTTTGAGCGTTACCTTACACCACATTCTATTCTGTTTTGCTCGCTCACTGATGTAATGTTCGAATCTGTACATTACATTAGGTACACGCGAATGCTACCGCGGTGAGGGAGCACCTTTAGGCTGGGTTGCACACCATCTTTAACTTTGACAAACGTCAAAAATCTGTCAAACTCCATACAAAAAACACCGGTCATCGTTATAGTTACGGTTAGAGTTAGAGCTCTTACACACGAGCAGCACATTGACGACAGCAAAGGCGACCGCAGTCGCCGTCACTTGTCGGCAGCTAGCCGTCGACGTGCCCGCAGCAAGCTGTCGACACGTCGACGGCAGACGTCGACGAGTCGACAGCTTGCTGCGGCGACCGTATCGGCGTACGTCTTTGTACAGGAGCCAGCCAGTTGAAAATGGATTTCATTGAAGAAACACTGTTGTTGCATTTACTCCGTCGTCGTCGACGAAAGAGAAAGAACCGGTCATTGTGGGTTTAAGAAATGTTATTGAATAGAGAACGAGACTACACACACCGACGCCCATGCTCTATTTTTTAATGTTTTATTATGGTAGCCTTCTAAATTCGAGTTCCATATTATTTCATTGTTTTTGACAGCACTAATTTTTTAGCAATTCCGAATCAATTTGTTCGGAACTCATTAGGTGTGCGTGTAAGCTCCTGGACTACTGACAGTTGACCTTCAAAATGGCGGAGGTGGCTAGCTGTCGCCACCTGCCGGCGGCAGCCGCGAACGCGTCGACAGCACGTCGGCAGCATGTCGACAGCTAGCCGTCGCCTTCTGACGTCGACTGCAGTTACATGCGTCGACAGCAAAATGCTGTTCGTGTGTAAGAACCCAGGTGGTGCTACTCAGCCTTAGACTTTCGCATTCGTAAACTCAAATGCACATCGAGTTTACCCATTCACGCATGTAGGAATTCCCATGATGTACCCATGACAACTAAAACTACCTACACTTGGGTAGTTTCACACCACGCTTCAAAGTGTGCGAAGTGTGAACCGACCAAGTGTTCATTTTCCAACGTTTGGGTTTAACTACTAGCTGAACCGGCGAACTTTGTACCACTTTCCTATGAATTATATGAAAAATAATAATACATTTCAGCCATAAGGCGTCCATTGCTGAACATAGGCCTCCCCCAATGATTTCCATAATATACATAACTAGCTTTCCGCCCGCGGCTTCGCCCGCGTGGAATTTTGTCTGTCACAGAAAAACTTTATCGCGCGCGTCCCTGTTTCAAAAACCGGGATAAAAACTATCCTATGTTCTTTCCCGGGACTCAAACTATCTCTATGCCAAATTTCATCAAAATCGGTTGCGAGGTTTAAGCGGGAAAGCGTAACAGACAGACAGACAGACAGACAGACAGACAGACAGACAGACAGACAGAGTTACTTTCGCATTTATAATATTAGTTGGGATAATATACATTCTTTTGTGAATCCGAAATATGTAAAGTAAGAGTTTGGTCATAACCATAAAGTAGCAAGCTAAGATGGCTGACCAGTCATATTTTTCGCAGAACTGAAGAAATTAAAGCAAGCAGGTTCACAAATAAAGAGCATGTCTCAGAAAATTTTGTGTAGTGTTGTGCCCCACTCGATGGACCGATGACCTCTAAAAGATGTTTTCTTTTTGTAAATGACTTAAAACATAGGAAGTTTTTACCCTGATTTTTGGAAGGTGGACACGCGCGCTATACAGACTGTAAAAAAGTTGTTTCCACCAGCAAAGCCGCAGGCATAAGCTACTAAAAAGTACTCGTGTATTAATTAAAAGTCGTTTAAGACCATTTCCCAGTTCCAAAAGTCTATTTTTGTAACGTTAACTTCACAAATAGCAGTATAGGTTAGTGTCCGTGACTCCCACTCGGCATGGGGCACACTGAAAACCACCGTCGTGGCCTTCCTCACCTGGGGCCACTGCATATGCTGAGTGGGGTCCCATTGCGATGGGCATGGCTGTGCTACAGGGTGGCACTGCTCAGTTTACTTTCTCTTCCATTGTATATTTTATTTCACCTCTGTCTTATTTGCATTTTTTTATTTACATCTTTTGTCTTTTGTGATGTCCATGGCAATAAATGTTTCTTTCTTTCTTTCTATTTTTGTAACGTAAACTTCACAAATAGCACTAAATTCCGTATTAAAAATGCCTTACCAGTCACGCAAGTATCGCTACAAAACAGCTACTAGGGATAATCGATTATATTTAACTATTCATATGTGAGAGACCGTGTGGCGGGTAGGGTTGTCAGGTGTCCGGTTTTAGCCGGACGTTTGGCTTTTTAGGGACGTGTTCTAAAATTCTCTCGTCCGGTCTGTCCGAATTTTGTTTGGGTTTTTATGTGTCTGCAGGGCCTTGTTTGCTAATTTTTGAATAACGCACGCAGGAGACACTGGAAAACAAATATACCTAACTTTTAGCCGCCCGTGACTTCGTATGCGTGGACCCCGTTTTACCCGCTTATGGGTTGAATTTTGCAAAATCCCGTCTTAGTGAGCACCTACATTCTAAAAGGAACCCCCATGCAAAATTTGAGACTCCTAGCACTTGTAGTTTCTGAGATTTCGTGATGAGTCAGTGAGTCAGTCAGTCAGTGACCTTTCGCTTGTATAAATATAGATGTAGGATTAACCCATAAGGAAATTCAGCAATTGCTTAAAGCATCACGCACCAAAAAGAACATAAAAGAATTTGCTAGGACACAATAATTTTTTTTTCGGTATAAACGACCGGAGGTTGGGAGTGTACCTACGCCATGAATGTCCGGTTACTAGGGTAAAATGTCCGGTCAAATTACCTACGTGCCAAGGCTTTTGTGTTTTTGGACAACCCTAGGCGGGCGATTCAGTCTGTTCTTTATTTTCTGTTCTAATCATTGCCCTAGTTATCAACAATTATTCTTCTTCTTTTTCTGTCGTTTGTTTTAGCCAAATGCCGATCACTGCTGGACAAAGGCCTCCCCTGAGGATTTCCCTGACATTTCATAGAGCAGCTCATTGTTATATTCCCAGTGTTATAGATCGTGTCATCCACGACGACGCGCCCCACCATTCTTCCGCTAATGTTTGAGTGTTATCGGTACACGCTAAATTATCCATGAGTGCACACGCACACTACAATAATGACGCTCGGATTGCTCGGATCAAACTCCACGCATTCCGCGCTTCCCTCGACCAAAAATTGGTGGGGCGCGTCTTCGTGGATGAAACGATCTATAATTATTTTGATGTGCTTTTACTTGTCTTATTGTTGACTAAACTAGCTCTTACTGAATCGGTTCATTGATCTGATTCTTCTGATCATGATTGCGTGAAAGAGCAACAAACATCTGTCCATCTCACAAACTTTCACATTGTATAAATGTTGATGGGATTACTAAGAAAAACTGTCGCCAACATCAATGTTAACAGCATTGTTGTGTTCCGGCAGTTAGTAAGATAGCCAGTTGTGTGGTTGAGGATTCCGGGTGAAGCTCGCTTCATCCTCCTGATCATCACTTTCCATTAGGTGACAGGCAACCTTAACTTCGAACTCCTATGTTCTTCTGATTAATTCTTGACCTTCACTGGTTGGCTTGTTGGCGGTCAAGCTGTAGATCCTGGCTATACAGGAGTTGCAGCGGCGGGAACGAGAGATGGGAATAGTTTCCATCAGGTGAGATACCTACAGGCCAAGAATTTCCTCGTTGTAGATTAAAAAATCTAGAGCTTCAGACTTTTCTTTATTGCCTTGAAATACAAAATAATGCATGCCACTGCTGTCAATAGTTCAGTAATGAAATACCGCGGTTATGGCTGCAAGATCGATATAATTGATTAGCTATAATCGATAAATAACTGGGTTTATTGGAATTCCGAATCGGAGTGGGTCAGTTTAAGTCCATAAGGCTCCACTGTATGTCAGCAAGCTAATTTATTTATAAATGTGTGGGAAGTATTTTTAAACTACCTTTCCGCCCGTGGCTTCGCCCGCGTGGAATTTTGTCTGTCACAGAAAAACTTTATCACGCGCGTCTCTGTTTCAAAAACTGGGATAAAAACTATCCTATGTCCTTTTCCGGGACTAAAACTATCTCTATGCCAAACATCAAAATCGGTTCAGTGGTTTAGGCGTGAAAGAGAGACAGGCAGATAAACAGACAGACAGAAAGACAGACCGACAGACAGACAGAGTTACTTTCGCATTTATAATATTAGTATAGATGTATAGCTTAAAAAATATGCTCTCATATCTACGCTATAGGATTATCTATCTTCATTTCAATCAACAATGATTGGAACTGTGGGAAATTTTAAGGGTCACATCAAATCAGATTATCTGTAGCAAAATAGGACTTAATACAACTGCTGATAGCACAGATTACCTTGATGTGCAGTTATAATTATTTCTACAGTTGATATGCACTTTTTATGCGTGTGAATTCTGGTTTTATTGCTAATACAATCATGGCATTGTAGTTGGAATATTGTATTATGTCGACAAGTTTTTTTGTAGAAAGTATACGGGAATCCCAAACTCGTTCCCACCGCTGCAACTCCTGTGTAGCCAGGATCTACAGCTTGACCGCCAATAAAAACACAACCAGTGAAGGTCAAGTTTGTTCCGGGGGAAGGTTAAATTGTCCTTGAATCTGCAACGAAATTAATCAGAAGAACATGCAATGCAAGCGGATGACAGGTGACAACTTAACCTTCACGGGTTGGATTTTTATTGGCGGTCAAGCTGTAGATCCTGGCTACACAGGAGTTGTAGCGGTGGGAATGAGAGGTGGGAATAGTCCTGTTTTATATTGGCGTGGATTTGAAGTACCTAACTCGTATTTACATAAATGGGAGTTATACACAGATCACAGAAAACTAAAGGGAGATATGATAAGGGGGCGGGGCCGGTGTCGCAGCAATATGCCCAAAAACAGAACACATTGCTCGTGAAAGCAATGATGACAGCAGCGACGTCATAATGTAAACAGCTTACATTGCTTGTGCGCAGTACTAAAGATTATTCGAACGTTGAAAACCGATACCGCAGTGGATAATGCAGATAGCAGATATTTTGATTTCTTTGTGTGAGTGAATTTCTAATACGTGAGTTTCGAACTCAGCGCGTTAGTTGGCAATGTTGGCATCTCGCTATATTTCTATGGTTTTGTACTATAGAGGCCTTCGTCAAGTATTTGCTATCAATAATTCAAGTTACAGTGGAGTTATACTTAGTTGGAAATAGACTTGTGACCGACAACTAGTACTACGCCCACGCTAAAGGTGGAGCCTCATTTGCAGCGGGAAATGATAGGAACAGTTCTAGGTTAAGTATAGCGAATGGACACACAAGTATGATCTCTACACTTAAAGTAACATTTAAGTCTGTGATTGGGAGAAATATGTCAATTAGAATGTCAAAATATTTGAAGACAATTCTTTCACTCAGTAGACCGACGATCTGGTGAAGGTTAAGCGCCTGGATGTGGGTCTCGATTGACGACGACCGATTATTGTGGAGGGACGAGGGAGGCCTTGGGGGAGACATTATTTTGTCCAGCATTACCTAGTCGTCTTAACGTTAAATAATAATGTTAAAGGTTAAAAAAGAAGATTCCCTAAGAATGTGACTCTTATGCTCGTTTTCACCATCAATCCCTAACTTTTAAGTGTCCCCTTTGAAAACCTAATTCCTGTTATGTGTTTATAGGGGGTAAAAAAGAGGTCTCGGTTGACTAGACAACTAGAAAAGGCTACGCTAATATTATGCGGCACTCAACCGCTTATAAAAATCGCTATATGTGAGACCACACAACTTCATATATTATGAAAAAACTTATTCTGTATTGAGTGAGATGCGTGGGAGGTGTGCTATCACGCACGATTGGATTGTCCTATTTGGAAATAAGGCCTTTTGGGGAAATTATTTTTGGTGGTTAGATAATTTATTACCTGGCTGCAGAAAGAAGGGTCATGGTTTTCGAGAGACATAAATGTTTGCTTCCTGCGACCTTCTCCAGGTCTTCAGTCCACCTAGTGGGAGGCCTACTTAAAACTAAGGCTGAGTTGCACCATATCTTACTTTAACTTTGACAAACGTCAAAAATCTGTCAAACTCCATACAAAAAGCACCGGTTAATGTTATTTTTACTGTTAAAATAAGGTAGCTAGTTATTTTTACTGTTAAATTAAGCCTTCTGCTCCATGGCCGTAATTTTCTTCCAAAATAGCCAGCAGTTCTAGCAGCAGTTCCCCCGGGACAAACTTGACCTTCAACTGGTTGGGTTATTGGCGGCCAAGCTGTAGATCCTGGCTACACAGGAGTTGCAGCGGTGGGAACGAAAGGTGAAGATCCTAACAATTCAATATAATAGGAAATTGTTCAAGGCGGTCATTATATGAACCACACTACTTTCAAGGTAATTTTAATTCAGTATGCATTTTCTATTTCACACAGTGGCTATGGCATATGCGGATTTACCCACGATGCTTTTCCTTTAAGTTAAATTACTTAAAGTTTCTTGACTGAACGTAGAGCAGGGTACTCATCTAGCCGTGTAACATGTAATGTATCAGATACTGTATCAAGTGAGTACATAGGCAAGAGCCCGAGCTTTTTAGTAGTTTTCCTAAGCCCCCACAGGATGTAAAACATATCGCCCCCCAACACTACATAATAGATGCAGGACTCTGAGGCGAACTGTAAGAAAATTAGTGGCGATCACAATAGATCGATACCGATCGCAGTATCAACGCAAAAAATGTTATTAGTTCTACTGAATATAGAAGACCTCGCCCCAAATGTAGGGTAGCCCCACTCTATCAGTGGAGGTCTTTGTTTTCGTCAGGAAAATACATGAATTTGTAAACTCACCAGCCGCGGGGGTAGCTAGTGGGTTATGTGCGGTATTCCTCACCAGAAGGGTAGGGTATACCCACTAAAAACCTGACGTTGCCCTCGGTACCCATATGAGTCGGGAACGCGGGACATCACTATCAGATTGAGGGTCTAATCTCACCTCTCGTTCCCACCTCTGCAAGTCCTGTATAGCCAAGATCTACGGTTCATCCCCCAATGAAACTCAACTTGGGTAATTATAGTGATACGGGACTATTCACACCTCTCGTTCCCACCGCTGCAACTCCTATGTAGCCAGGATCTACAGCTTGACCGCCAATAACCCAACCAGTGAAGGTCAAGTTTTTCTCGGGGGAAAGTTAAACTGTCATTGGACCCTCAACGAAATTAATCAGAAAAACATAGGAGGAGCTCGAAGGTTCGACTTCCCTCCATTGCAAAGCGATTGTGGTGATAGCTCTGTCATTGAACCCGAAACGAATTAAATCAGAAGAATTGTTGAGGAGTTCTAAGTACCTATTCATATCGAATATCGACATCGCTCCGTTGCAACGCGGGAGACAGATTACACTGGTCAACAAAAAAAAAATTGTTTGTTTCCTGTGATTTTTTTTCTGTTTCTATCTCAAATTGACGCATATTTTTTAAATATGGCAACAGTTTTTCTTTAACAGCTTTTGTTTTTAAGTTATAGCTATCTACCCTTATTTAATATTTTTACTTAGATTTTTGATTTAATTGGACAAAAAAATATATTTTGTTGGTGTTTTCGATATTGCTTCGTTATGAAGATGTTGTGTGCTTCAAAAATTCAAATTCAAATTCAAATTCAAATTTATTTATTTGCATAAAACAGGGTTACAATGGGTCTTTTACATTTTCATGTTTCGAAGTGTCAGTGCCTGTTCAGCCATAAGTCATAGCATGCAAATATTGATAATACCAGTTTTTAATAAATTACATTAAATTAAATTACATTTCAATTAATTGTTTCATTCATAATTAATGTCAGCATTCAAGATAAATTATAATAAAACAGAACACAATGATTAAATCCCAGATGGTCGTCACTTATACTATAATAGGTACATAAATTCAAAGTCAGTCAATCTGTGTCCTATCAAGCAGTGCACTCATTTGTTATACTTCATAAATTCGTCAATAGTGTAAAAAGCATTCACCAAAAGCCATTTTCTAATAGTTGCTTTGAAATTATTATAAGGCAATTGTTTAATTTCGTCCGGTATCTTATTAAAAATTTTAATAGTCATTGTTGGGGCATTTGAAAGAAAGCGAGTAGTTTTTGGAAGGGTTTCCAATAATAACTTATTAGGGAATCGTACACTTCTCTTTGTTACATCTTTGGCTTTTGTAAACTTATGATAATTTTGTTTAACAAATGTTGCTATCTCCATTATATATAAACATGGAAGCGGTAATATATTTAATTTCTTAAAGTAAGGTTTACAGGAGACCTCCGGTGCAATATCACATATAGCACGTATGCAACGTTTTTGCGATATAAAAACCTTTTGTATATCTGTTCCATTTCCCCAGATCAAGAGCCCATACCTCAGTAGTGATTCTACATAGGCAAAGTAAGCTGTCACCGCTGTAGCTTTATTAGCAATTTTGCTAAGTTTGTATAGTGCGAATGCAAACCCATTAACTCTATTGCAAACTTTTTCAATTTGCCCTTTCCAGTTAAGGCATGGTTCAATTATGATTCCTAAGAAAGTCATATTTATGTCATGTTTAATTATTTGATTATTAAAGGTTATGTCAACTGAATTATTCTTGAAATTATTAAAATTCATTAATTTTGTTTTATTTAAATTTAGTTTTAAATCGTTTTTAGATAACCACTTCGCTATTAATGTCAGAGTTTCAGTGATATCTTTTTTGTGTTTTTCTAAAGTATGGCATTTGTCAGTTGTTATTATCACTGAAACATATCAGCAAATAATATCATTTTATGGTTTATCACGTTTGGAAGGTCGTTTATATACAATAGAAATAGGAGTGGTCCAAGAACGCTTCCTTGTGGAACTCCAGCGCCATTTGTTTTATAGTTGGAGTTGTATGATTGTACATTAAGTTTTTCATCGACCTGTTTTATTTCCACGCACTGTTGTCGATTTTTTAGGTATGATTTTAACCATTCTAAGGCAGGACCTCTGATTCCATTAGTTTCTAATTTTTTCAAAAGTTTGTCATGTGAGACCAGGTCAAAAGCCTTTGATAAATCTAGAAGTAATACTGACGTAAACTTACCGCTATTTACATTTCTTAGAACGTCATCAACTAATTGGTAAGTTGCCTGAGTTGTGGATTTTTGCTTTTGAAAACCATATTGGTTACTATTTATGACCCTGAAAGTATTGAAGAAAGATGAGATGTGACCATGCATAATCTTTTCAAAAATTTTTGAGAACACAGAGATCAATGTAATAGGTCTGTAGTTAGAAATATCAACCTTATTTCCTTTCTTAAATAAGGGTATTATTTTTGACAATTTTAGTTTTTCCGGAAATGTACCTGACTCCAGTGATAAATTTACTAAGAATGTAACAACATCCACCACCTGATTTACACATGATTTAATTATTTTTGTGCACACTGAATCATATCCTACTGCTTGTGTATTATTCAATGACACAGGTAAACGTAGGGTAGCCCCGCTCTATCAGTGGAGGTCTTTGTTTTCGTCAGGAAAATACATGAATTTGTAAACTCACCAGCCGCGGGGGTAGCTAGTGGGTTATGTGCGGTATTCCTCACCAGAAGGGTAGGGTATACCCACTAAAAACCTGACGTTGCCCTCGGTACCCATATGAGTCGGGAACGCGGGACATCACTATCAGATTGAGGGTCTAATCTCACCTCTCGTTCCCACCTCTGCAAGTCCTGTATAGCCAAGATCTACGGTTCATCCCCCAATGAAACTCAACTTGGGTAATTATAGTGATACGGGACTATTCACACCTCTCGTTCCCACCGCTGCAACTCCTATGTAGCCAGGATCTACAGCTTGACCGCCAATAACCCAACCAGTGAAGGTCAAGTTTTTCTCGGGGGAAAGTTAAACTGTCATTGGACCCTCAACGAAATTAATCAGAAAAACATAGGAGGAGCTCGAAGGTTCGACTTCCCTCCATTGCAAAGCGATTGTGGTGATAGCTCTGTCATTGAACCCGAAACGAATTAAATCAGAAGAATTGTTGAGGAGTTCTAAGTACCTATTCATATCGAATATCGACATCGCTCCGTTGCAACGCGGGAGACAGATTACACTGGTCAACAAAAAAAAAATTGTTTGTTTCCTGTGATTTTTTTTCTGTTTCTATCTCAAATTGACGCATATTTTTTAAATATGGCAACAGTTTTTCTTTAACAGCTTTTGTTTTTAAGTTATAGCTATCTACCCTTATTTAATATTTTTACTTAGATTTTTGATTTAATTGGACAAAAAAATATATTTTGTTGGTGTTTTCGATATTGCTTCGTTATGAAGATGTTGTGTGCTTAATCCAGATGGCTTCTGCTATGTTTGTGGTAAATATAATATTTGAAAAACATCGAAAACCTTTATCGGACTTGATGAAAACTGCGTAACATCGACACTTTAATATAAATATTTGAAATTAAGTAATCATGACCACAAATGGGTCATTTGTGTTCTGAGAATAGGTAACATCTTTTAGGCCAACAAGGGGGCTACACAAAATTCCCGTTCCATGTGTATCTGGAATAGTCGTAACAAACAATAGCATTGGTTACAAAAAAGGACAATGACCAAAAATGTATGGAGTGTGGTCCAAATGTCCACCACTAACGAGACCTATGTAGTAAAATAGTCTACTAAATACTGATTCATTATAACCAAACCGCAATCAAAAATATGCTGTTAGTAAAAAGTTATGACTAATTGAAAAGTCATGTTTTTTACCTTTTCATCTGAAAAATGTTCTTGATATCATTATATCCATCGCACATTTTGGATTAATCTATGCATGTTATGTCATGTCGCTTAGTGTGCCGTGTTAGATTCTCGCTATAAGAAAAAAAAATACACTCAGAAGAAAGACAACAATATTGGAATTATGGTCGGGTGATCGCTGCTCCGCCCCTATTGGTTGTAGGGTGATGTTATATAACCTAAAACCATCCATGATAAATGGGCTATCCATAACAAAAAGAATTTTTTAAATCGGACCAGTAGTTCCTGAGATTAGCGCGTTAACTACTACAATTTTTCATACAGTCATAACTTTTTACTGACAGCTTATTTTTTTTTCGTCCCATACTGAAAGTTAATCTCTATTTAATAGACTATAAGCCAATATAGGTCTCATTAGTGGTGGACATTTGGACCACTTTTGGTCATTGTCCTTTGACCAGTGCGGCTTCCCGCACATACAACTTTTAGTTCTTCAGGTAAAGTTGATACAAACAATTTTATAAACGTGCCTTTAGTTAGCCAAGACCGTATCATCATACTTCCACCACTTTATATTAAGCTCGGCATCTTGAAACAGTTTGTGAAGGCGCCTGACAAAAGTGACGAATGTTTTAATTTTCTTGCACGCAATTTTTCAGGATTAAGCACAGAAAACTTAAAAGCTGGTAATTTTTGATGGGACTCGCATTAGGCAACTGGTGAATGATCGTAATTTTAAGAAATCAATGAGTGAAGTCCAGTCCTAAGCTCAAAATGATTTTTTTTATTATAAGTAATTTCCTACGCAAAAAGATATTGTTGAGAGCATGCTATCCAACTTGCAAGAGCTAGGGTGCAACATGGGCATAAAAATACACTTCATGTACTCGCATTAACATCGATTTCCACAAAATGTGGGTGATTTTAGTGAGGATTAGGATAAAAGTTTTCATTATAATTTTCTGACAATGTGAGAAGGTTATCAGGGGCGTGGTGCTCATATATGAATGGCAGACCATTGCTGGAGTTTGCAACGAGATCTACTCAAACTTGCCTATTCAAGGAAATCATATAAAAGATCATTTGCTAGTGTTCAATAGAAATTTTATTAGCACAATGTATAATTTTTCTTATTTTTTTGTCAAAATAATAAAACTCTATATTTTAAAAAGTAAAGCTGTTGGCGATCTCCCAGTATTTTTTTCATAATCAGGGCCATAGAAATACCCAATAACAGAAAAAAAATTGAAGGAAAAAAAACATGTGTTGACCAGTGTTATTATTCTGTCTCCCGCATTGCAAAAAGTAGGTAAAAATAACTTTCAAAGAATGAGATTTAATTACACTACTTACAGCAATAATATAAATAAATCTATATATATAAAAATGAAACCCGTTTTCCGTTGTCACGACATAACATGAAAACGGCTTGACCGATTTGGCTGATTTTTTTTTTGTAGTTTTCTAATACTCTGTACAAGGTTTTTACGGAAAAAAATATAAAGAAAATCTCTACGCTAAGGCGGTACGAAGTTCGCCGGGTCAGCTAGTATAATATAATTAAGGAGATTTGGCTTATCATTGAACCGTGATAAAATCTTTGGAAACTACGTTGGTTTTTCCTTATTTTTGCTGCAACATCAGTAATCCTAAATATTAATTCTAAGGCTGTATGGATGTATGTTTGCTACTGTTTCATGCAATAACTTGAAGAGTTTGTTTGTTTACTTGAACGCGCTAAACTCCGGAACTGCTGGTTCGATTTGAAAAATTATTTCAGTGTTAGATAGCCCATTTATCGAGGAAGGCTATAGGCTATACAACATCACGCTACGAGAAATAGGAGTAGAGCAACAATTAAAAATGTTGAGAAAACGGGTTTTCACGCGTACGAAGTCGCGGGCACAGCTAGTGTAAGATTATTATCTGTTAGGCCCAGAACAGACGGTGAAACGCAACTGCAACAAAACTGCAACTGCTAGTTACTTTTGAGTTGCTTCTAAGTTTTTGCCATAGCGTCCGTTGAGAGACCACACGTGACGCGACCAGTTTGAGACTTTCAGTTTCAGTTTCATTCATCAGAATCATTAGAAAGTTGCAGTTTCGTTGCAGTTGCGTTTCATCGTCTGTTCTGGGCCTTACAGTCAAAACTCATAATCGGTCAAAACCACTTTTGACTGGAAAAATCTGTCAAAAGTGATTGACAAAGGGCATCGATTATGAGTTTTGACTGCAAAATATCGATTTACCGATACTTCAACCTCTGACATAAATACCAACGTATCTAAAGCGATAATGTTTACTCCAGATGCATGATGTCTTCTATTTTGGTTTGGCCCGACAAATGGCTGCTTTTGTTTACGTGAGCCATTGATTGAACTGCTATCGGCAGATGAACGAACATTGCTAAAATTATAACATTTTCATGGAAAACTAGCTTTTGCCCGCGGCTTCACCCGCGTGAAATTTAGTGTCACAGATCGTCATAAATCATAGCCTAGTTAATCTGGGTTACAAACAATAATACTGTAAAGTTTCAACGAAATCCGTTCAGTAGTTTTTGCGTGAAAGGGTAACAAACATCCAGACATCCAAATATCCAGACATCCAAACTTTCGCATTTATAATATTAGGTAGTAGGATAGGATAGTAGGATGTTGTCAAGATGAGACTGCATGGCTCGCACAAAACTGACAGACGCATTCAGAAACGATGCTTTCTTAAGTGAACAAATCCAACGCACAGCGTTGAATAGAGCTCTGTGATTGGATCGTATGTCACCATGTGCGTCCACGCGCACTGTGAGATTTCAAATGTTTGTGAATACGGGCGTGAGTTTCTTCCGCCACTTAACTTCTTAGCACCAGCCTATATGTTGTCCCGAAGTGGTGGTAGGGCAAGCTATATTTGGGACGTGTATAAGCGCCCTGGAAAGGGCTTAATAGAAAGGTTTGACTTTGACTTTGCACTGTCGAAAAGTTGACACATCTCATGTAGATCCAAGCTTCCAACTCTACAAGCCCTAAAGTTCACAAAATCTAGTCTAGTCATAATATAGCGCCATTTTGCTATCGACCTTCACTGGTTGGGTTATTGGCGGTCAAGCTGTAGATCCTGGCTACACAGGAGTTGCAACGGTGGGAACGAGAGGTGGGAATAGTCCAGTTAAGGTTTACGATTTTTGTCACAAATAAAGTACCTACTTTTGAAAGCACTTTCTATGATAGACCGAAACTCAGATAAGCTAAGCCGCTGGCAAAATCTAGTCTCTAATTAAATACAGTAAAGCCTTGAAAAAGAGGTTGACAATAGTGACAGAGTTTCTCGCGCTGCTTCTTCTCAGCACTGGCCCATTTATTGTCCCGAAGCAGTGGTAGGGTTAATACTGCGACGTGTAAAAGTGCTTTTTAAAAGCCTACTTGGAAAAATAAATGAGTTTTATGTTTTACCGATACAATGCCGGCTGATTTCTAAAAATGCATGCGAGCAGCCGATGCATTCGCGTGTCTAATTCACCTAGAGTAGCCAGTGTAAGTTGATACTTGATACTACTCCATCATACGTCAAAACCTTATTAGAACAACGATCTTATATTAACACCAGCGGCCGCCCGCGACTTCGTACGCGTGGATCCCGTTTTACCCCCTTAGGGGTTGAATTTTTCAAAATCCCGTCAGTGAGCACCTACGTTCTAAAAGGAACCCCCATGCAAAATTTGAGACTCCTAGCACTTGCAGTTTCTGAGATTTCTTGGTGAGTGAGTCAGTCAATCAGTAACCTTTTGCTTTTATAGCCTATAGATATCATGGATACGGGATTCTATTCCCATGGGTGGCTTTATGCACTGCTGTGGCACTGCTCAGTTTACTTTCACTTTCATTGTATGTTTTATGTCACCTATGTCTTATTTGATTTTTTTTTCTATTATTTACATCTTTTGTCTTCTGTGATGTCCATGGCAATAAATGTTTCTTTCTTTCTTTCTTTATTGGTCTGAGACGTGTGGTACCGGTAAGAATAGGACCACCCTCCCTCTTT
Source organism: Ostrinia nubilalis (assembly GCF_963855985.1). Classification (NCBI taxonomy): domain Eukaryota; kingdom Metazoa; phylum Arthropoda; class Insecta; order Lepidoptera; family Crambidae; genus Ostrinia; species Ostrinia nubilalis. The sequence goes on along the minus strand of NC_087116.1, from coordinate 5,771,468 downwards.
CCATGGAGGATGAAATGGCGACTAAGGGAGAAATATGCGGACGTCAGGCCTTCCCAGCCCGTCTGGCCAATATTGGAAAAGCCAAATCCTCCATTTACCTACCTCTAGTAAAACTCATCATCTCATCAACTCATTTTTAGAGAAAATTAATTAGTGTTTTCAGTGAAATAAAAATAAAACTATTGGGTTTCAAGATTTTTTGTTTTTAAGTAACCAATTGTGCCTTGAAATTACCTAATTGGTATAGGTACTTATTAAATCCAGTCTTTAGATACCACTTTATTCGGGCCCTGAAAACCGAGGTCCTTTAAACTTTACTTATTAATCTTGGGAAGTCAATTGGATTCGCGAATTTTTCGGTGCAATTTAAATTGACAAATTGACTTCCCCTTGAAATTTTCAAAAAAGTAGTTAGTCTAGTACTATTAACTTCGATAGTGTCTAAATAACCCATGTCTTTAACATTTTACCCTGCTAACAATATATTGGCTTTGCACTGCGCTACTAAACCGCAGATAATTGCAGTTTAACCGTGGTTCAACGTATGCTGGTTAGTTTAACTCCGTAATCGATCCGACCTTGATAGCATAAGCTAGCATCCGTTATCAATGTTTAGTTCAAAACCTAGTAGTTTTAGTTGCGTACTTGACATAAATCATCATCATCATCTTAATATCCGAAGAAGCACGATTCTCTTTAACTTCATCGCCATCATCATCATTTCAGCCATAGGCCGTCCACTACTGAACATAGGCCTCCCCCAATGATTTCCACAATGGCCGGTTAGTGGCAGCCTGCATCCAGCGCCTTCCTGCTACCTTTATGAGGTCGTCGGTCCACCTTGTAGGTGGATTTTCTACGCCGCGCTTTCCAGTACGTGCTCTCTAACTTGCTGGAGACAAATGGAGGATAGCCTACGAAGTGTAAGTATAGTAATAGTAATAAGCACTTGACAGTATTAACCTTCATCATCAGGTCATTTAGTCGCTACCACAGGAGCACGACCCTCTCTAATTTACCAGCAAATGGAGGATTAGCAAGCTGAAGTGGCAATGGGCAGGGCACATAGTACGCAGAACTGACGGCCGATTTGGCAGCAAGGTTCTGGAGTGGAGGCCACGGAGAGCGCAGCGTGGAACGTCCACATGGTGGGCAGAAGACCTTATGAAGGTAGCAGAAAGGCAGGCTGCTCCAACCGGTCAATCATGGAAATCATTTGGGAGGCCTATGTTTAGCAGTGGACGTCCTGTGGCTGAAATGATGATGATGATTAAATGGAGGATTTGGCCCGATACTCCCCAGGCTGGCCAGACGGGTTGGGGAGGCCTAATTTTCGCGTAGTTTCTTTAGAATGCCCAAGTGTGAAGAAAGAAGTTTTTGATATCATCAGGTCATTTAGTCTCCACTGCAGGAGCACGACCCTCTCATAGAGGCACATGAAGGATTTGGCCTACGCTCCCCAGGCTGG